>NW_020867328.1:0-45816 GCF_003369695.1 Bos indicus x Bos taurus | reverse complement strand
AGAAGAATACTGAAGTGGGTTGCCATGCCTTCCTCCAGTTCCATCCAAGGAAGGAACTCACATCTCCTGAATTGCAGGCAGACTTTCTATACCGTTTTAATTCTTTCAAGGATGAAAGTAGTGATTTAAAATATTAGAATAAAGTTGATCTGCAATCATTACCAATAAGTTGACTGAGGAGACTGAGTCTTCCTCCAAATTTTACTTGGTTCTCCGTCAATTAAATAGACATTAATGGGACCTGCAATGATCCATATTATACTTTGCAAATATAGTGAAGACTAGGAGATGGGGTCCACCCTCAAAGTTAAATTCTTCTAGAGTCTTTAGAATTTGTTTCCAAATTTCTGAAATTTCTAGATGTGTGGGTATGTGTTTTCATAAAATCCCTTAATAAATGAGACCATAATTATAAAATGAACATATTGATGTCACAATTTATGTCTGTTGAGCACTCAAAAATGCTCTGCTTTTGGATAAGTTAATTATATGGTCACCCTTCTAGGGAACTGAATGCAGAGGAAGCTTTCAGTTGTTTCCTCTGGACAAGATAGATGCTTGAATGTCATTATTAGCAGGAAACAAGTTAGTTATATTAGACACAGATTTCATTTTGTTCAAGCCCTTTATCTTCCGTAAGAAACACTAAAAAAGAACCAAACAGCCCAGTAAACCCATCACATTTTCCTGTCTCTGAAAAAAATGTTGACATTAAAAAAAAAAAAAAAAGAGTTCCTGCCTGGATGGGAGAGGAGTTTGGGGGAGAATGGATACATGTATATGAATGGCTGAGCCCCTTCGTTGGTCACGTGAAACTATCACAATTATGTTCATTAGCTGTTACCCCACTACAAAATAAAAAGGTTTTTTTTTAATGAGTTCCTGAACTGCCCCAGAAAACCCTCACATAGGTTGATTCAGGATCCACAAGAACTAAGGACACTTTGGTTCCTGTTTAACAATGATGATGAGGATGTTCAAGAGCTTAACAATAATGTTGTGACTGAACCCAAAATGACTTCCTCATTTCCACAACAAATGAAAGTATTTCAAGTTTGTGAAAACATTTGTTGTCTCTGAAAATTTGGATAGAGATTCTTTAACGTAATAACATATACAGATCTGAATTTTAATGTGATGTACTATTGAGTCAGGTTTTTAAAGCTATCTTTAAAAATACATGATGTTCCATTAATTTAATAATTACAATTTCTAGGTACTAAATTCTTACTGGGACCTACAAGCTGTTTTTCAAGAATATATCAATATGTATAAATCTCATTATCATCTTATGAAATCTCTGGAATGTTAAAAAGAAGGATTATAAACATACCTATTCTACCGAACAAACCTCAATGATTGTAAAGGTTAAATGATTAATCCAGTTCATTGTGGAAGAAAAACAAGTTTTATTGTTGTTTTCCTCACTAAAAACATTTTCCTTTCTATTCCATTGAATTTAATACAATTCCCATAATTAATCATGATTTGGACAGAGGCATGCTAAATGGACTTTTAACGTCTTTCATAAGGATACAATCTGTGAAGATTAGCAAGTGTGTAACTGTTTCAATTTCCAAAGACTGCACTCATTTTAACCAGACAAACCTACATGTGTGTATACCTGTATTATGAAAGCAAGTCAGCTGAAAGACAGCTGCAGGCAAAATTTCCTAAGCTTCTTGTTGTACTTATTTAAAAAGCAATGGTTTAAAAAATTTTTTTTAATTTATTTATTTATTTTTGGCTGCGCTGGTTCTCCTTGCTGTGCGCCACGTTTTCTCTATTTCAGCGAGCAAAGGCTACTCTGGTGCAGTGCAGGTGCTTCTCATCGTAGCGGCTTCTATTGTTGTGGAACACGTGCTCTAAGCATCTGGGCTTCCGTAGCTGTGGCGCACAGGCTTAGTTGCTCGTGGCGTGTGGGATCCTCCCAGACCAGGGATCAAACCCATGTACCCTGCACTGGTAGGCAGATTCTCAACCACTTGGCCTGCAGGGGAAGCACATAAAGCACTTTTTTTTTTAATCCAACTAATTCACTGATGTTTGCTTAACCTTTTCTATTAATCTGAATTACTTACCTAGTCACCAAATGATTAAATTAGTAAGATATCTCCCTTCCAGTAGAAGAAAGCTTTTGTTTCTCAGTTTTCTCTTTCTCTACGTAGAAAGGGGAAAGCAAAGAAAAGGAGGAAGAAGAGGACCAAGGGGAACATTAGAAGATTTAGAAAGGGGAGAGGTAGAGAAGAGCGATTTCCAGTCACGATATACAAAAGCATAAGCTATTGGGTTGACCAAAAAGTTCGTTCTGGTTTTTCCAGAACATCTTGCAAAAAAAAAAAAAAACCTGAACTAATCTTTTGGCTAACTCTATATATCAGGGCTATCATGTATGGCTCCAGGAGATGCACTGTAGAACTCCAGGGCAAACTGTTCCCATGGACTCTAATATGAGTGCTTGCCCCCATGGAGTTGTCCAAGGCTGCAGTTCTAAACAGAAGTGCAATTGTGACTCACATTACACACACCCACAAACATGTGCTCCTTTGGGATGTCCATAGGCAGCAGTCTTTGCTCGTGTCATCTGGCTCAATCTCACCCATCCCCTACGTTGCATTGCATGTTCAGTCCGCGTACTGTGATGTGGCATGTGTATATATTAATATAAGAGTGATTGTACTCCAGCACACTTCCGTGTGCTGCTTTTCTGGACCATGTACACAGACCAGCTGTCCTTTACAACCTGACTATCAGGGGCAGAATTGGACATGCAAGGGCTTCCCTAGTGGCTTAAATGGTAGAGAGTCTCTTTCCAATGCAGGAGACCTGGATTCTATCCCTGCTCTGGAAGATCCTCTGGAAAAGGAAATGGCTACACACTCCAGCATTCTTGTCTGGAGAACTCTAGGACAGAGGAGCCTGGTGGGCTACAATCCCTGGGGTCATAAAGAGTCAGACACAACTGAGCAACTAACACACACACAGCAAGCAATGAAGGTATATTCATTGATGTAAAATAATAAGAAATAGTGACATTAAATAGGTTTGATTACACTAAGTACTACTAAGATAAAAGTAGAAATTATTCCACCCATATCCTAAGGAGACACTAAAAATTAGAAATCACATTTTATTTTCTCCCCAGTAAAATGACTACTCTTTATGCTATAAATTGAAGCTTGGTAACTGCTGCTAATGAGGTGGTTTATATCTTTACTGCCACTTTCATTACGAGACACATCACAAACAGGAATAGATTTGCTTTGCAATATAGCTCAGCTGTAAAGAATCAGCCTGCCAATGCAGGAGACTCAGATTTGATCCCTAGGTCGGGAAGATCCCCTGGAAAGGGGAATGGCAACTGACTGCAGTATTCTTGCCTGAAAACTCCCATGGACAGAGGAGTCTGGTGGGCTACATTCCATGGGGTTGCAAAAGGGTCGGACACAACTGAGTGACTGAACAGCAACAACACGCACTACAATCTTAGCAGTAAGTCTGCATGATGCCATCGGAAGTCTGTGCACTGTGTTGCATTGAGCCAAGGGAAGAGAACGTTTCAGAGTGGGCATATTTAATTAACCATCATGGACATTTTGGTTATAGTTAAATCATAGTCATCGTGACCAGCTCCTCAAATGGTATCCATTCAGCATACATTTATAGAGTACCTGCTGTGTACTTAGGACAAACTTGCTTTTAGTGATGCTCTAGGATTTCACATGTTGACAAAGCTGTGCCTTTTAGGAAATTACTTCAGAATGTTGGGAAATGACGAACCAGTGTCCTTCAAGATTAAATGCACCTTCAGGAAATAATTTTTTCACCTTACCCCATAACAAATTTGCAATAATGGTGGTCATGAGCACTTACCTAACACTGTCCATAATTCCACTATGTTTCATGTAATCATGGCAACCATAAGGATCCCTTCCTTCTCTTACAGATGGAACAAAGGGAAAATTCTTATTACAATAAACTCAAAGATTATGTCTACTCAAGCCAAAAAACTTATATATTTACATATATAAATATTAGAATTTATAATAAATATATATTGTTATATATATAACTTACATTAAGGTGGTTTCCAATTTACAAATTAATCAAATTCTAAGATGCATATATAAATTATTTTATTAAAACTTGAAACATTTTTTCTGTCAACAATGCTATAAATTAGCAGTTCTAATTTAGTAAGATTTTACTCTTAAATTTGAATATAAGGCAAAAACTACAGATAGTTGAAAAAAATCCCATGAATGACCCCAAAGTCCCAAATATATGGTTTTGCAATATATAATCCAATTAACATATGTGTGAATATTACATTTATAATGTTGTAAACATATAATTCTATGGAGAAAACATACTCAAAATTAATTTTTAGGAGCTTTCTGATTCAAACATTTCAACAAATATCTCAAAATTTCAGATTTTCCTATTTATGGTTATCTTCATCCTCTCCTGTATGGTGTTTTATCAGGTTTCCATCTCTTTATTAGTTAATGTTTCTCCAAGGCTTTCAACTGCTTTGACTAGACTAACACAAAATTATCACTGTCACTTACCTACCTGCCTGAAGAATGAATTACATTGATAACTTTTCTTTGCCAAGGCTAAGAATTCATTAAAAATTTTTGATGCCACCTTTTCAAAGGGCCAACATCATGAATTCACTCCTCCAAGCTTATTGAATTACCTGAACTATGCTACCGAAACTTTTCCCTCTCCCTTCCCATCTAATTTTCTCTGCCCTCACTTTTTCCTTTCCTTCTTCATCCCTCTCTCATATGTGTATAAAGCTGAATCTGATCTGTCTATGCTTGGAATTCAACAGGCTAGACCCATACCAGAGTAACTACTCCATTCGTGTAAAATGATGTTCTTTTCCCAGTCACTGGCACCAAGAAAAACTCCACCATTCTTTTTTTTTTTTTTTCCTCTCTCTCTGCTCCTGGGAGCAGACAGAGGTATGGAAAATCCTAGTATCAGTGTCTCATGGATTTTTCTGGATTCCCATCACACTTAAAATAAAATTTGACCTCCTCATCATGTCCTACAGGATTCCACAGGTTCTGGACCCAACTCCTCATTTTGACCGAGATTCACATCACACTTTCCTCCAGATCTCCACAATGATCTACACTTTAATCCTGGACTGTATTCACTTCTGGGCCTCTGAGGACTCTCACCTAAATATTTCAGCTGCTTCTCAGCTCCAGTGAATATTCACTGGAAGGACTGATGATGAAGCTGAAACTCCAATAGTTTGGCCACCTGATGCGAAGAGCTGACTCATTAGAAAAGGCCCTGATGCTGGGAAAGATTGAAGGCAGGAGGAGAAGGGGATGACAGAGGATGAGATGGTTCAATGGCATCACTGACTCAATGGACATGGGTTTGGGTGGACTCTGGGAGTTGGTGATGGACAGGTAGGCCTGGCATGCTGCGGTTCATGGGGTTGCAAAGAGTCAGACACGACTGAATGACTGAACTGAACTGAATTTATTTCCAAGGGCATCTACTTAGAGAGGCCTTCTCAAACCAACCAATTTAAACTTGCCCCCCCCATCTGTTTACTTCCTTCCTACCCCAATGTGCACTTCTTTTCAACTGATGAGTTATTTACAATCCATATCCTACAATTGGAAGGCAGAAGGTGGGTCCTTTTTCACTGTAGCATCCTAGAACCTGGAATCTGTAAAAGATGCATATACTAAACATTTGTTGAAGAAGTAAATAGGTGAATAAGATGAATCTTCTAACTTGGACATTTACCATGTTGTATATCTTAACTTACATAGTTTCCTGAGCCCTCCTACTGAAAATGGCAATCTCAAATGTGACAGATATGTCAGCATGTCACTCAGTTTGCCTGCTCTATCCAGCAATCTTCATTTATCTATGAGCTTCACAAAGATTTAATTTTTGAGGACCAAACGTAGCCCATAGGCAGGATCAATTCTTACCAACCTACGTGGAAGCTATATGATTAACCTCTCAAAATTCCTTGGCAAGCAAATAAATAGTCTCCCCACTAGCTCCTTTGCTCCTCTACACATTTCCATATGCTTTCCTGCACTCAGCACCCAGATTAAGGCCTTCATTTATAAATCTCCACTGTCCATGTCCATCCTCTGCTCAAAACCTCTATCAAATGAAAAACAAACCTTGACTTTAGAAGAAACAGTTTTCAAAAAGACTATTGCATCAAAGGAAGGGGTTACTGCTAGCAATAGCAAGAGGGCTTACTGCAATAGGGAAAAAGCCCAGACCATGAGGTCTGCAAATAAAATCAAAATCAGATAGCAAAGAGCTTTTCTTTTATGATGAGGAGGAAATCAGGCTAAACAGAGGCAGGTGTGCGGAAGTGGGATGAGCAGCTGGTTTAATGGGACAATTGAATAGGAGATGTCTTTCCTTGTAGGTAATTTTCATGAGATGTCATTAAGGGGAATTGTTCTGAATTCCAAAGTTTGTTTAACCATAAGGGTGAGTCCAGTTCAGGATCATGTGATGAAGAGAGGAACTTTAAAGTTTGGTCAAGTCAACAGGCATTTTGTAATCTGATTGGCCAGAGGGGGCCAATAGTTCAGCTAATCATTAATGAGATGATTAATGAGAGTGAGGAGGGTCAGTGTCCAGCCTTTCCCTAAGTAAACAAGGACATTATCTCTGAGTCTTAGCTTAGTCATGGGGGGAAGGGTAGTTCTTTGCTTACTGCAAAGATTCCCCAGGATACAAAAGCAGAGGGATTTCTTGAACCATTGCTGGTTTCCAGGAGCACAGGGCTCAGGTTAAGCTTATCGTCACTTTCAGAGGCTTTCTAGTATGATCTGAGTTTCTCCATCCATCTCACCTGTGTTCACTGGCCTCCTCGGGTTCCATGTCAGGTGTGTTCCCCCTCCAAGATTTCTGGGCTTGTTCACCCTCTGTCTAAACTCTTCCAAGACACTTACACAACTTTCTCCCTTATTGTTTCCAGGTGTCTACTCAAATATCACCTTTCCACAAAGCCTATCTTGACTGCTTTTACATAATGAGACAATTACTCTTCCTCATAACAACTCATCCTTCCAAGCTCCTCATCCTGTGGCATTTCAGTCCATGACATTTATGACAACTGTAGGCTTTGGCTTATTTTGGCTTCTACTTCCTTCACTAAGGGCTTCCCAGGTGGCTCAGCGGTAAAAAATCCTCTTGCCAATGCAGGAACCGCAGGAGACTCAGGTTCAATCCCTGGGTTGGCAAGGACCTAAGGAGGAGGGCATGGCACTCCACTCCAGTATTCTTGCCTGAAGAATCCCACGGACAGAGGGTCCTGGAGGACTACAGTCCATAGAGTCGCAAAGAGTCAGACACGACTGAACACACACACGTACCCTTCACTAAAACATAAGTTCAAATGGACAGGAATTTTGTATCTTTTATTCCATACTGTACTATTATTAGCTATAATCATATGCTAGATGACTAAATGACCTAACAAAATATTGAAAGAATAAATTAATGAAATTATACAGTATTATCACAGACTGGGAAACTTTGCTGAAAAAAAAATAGTATTTAAGAACTGTTTTCTCTTTGGAACCTAGGGAAAATGAGAATGAAAATGAGGAGCCCTAAAGGGAAGAGAGCCATAAAACTCTGCTCAATTCCGAGCACTGCTGCTGCTGCTGCTAAGTCACGTCAGTCGTGTCCGACTCTGTGCGACCCCATAGATGGCAGCCCACCAGGCTTCCCCGTCCCTGGGATTCTCCAAGCAAGAACACTGGAGTGGGTTGCCATTTCCTTCTCCAATGCATGAAAGTGAAAAGTGAAAGTGAAGTTGCTCAGTCGTGTCCAACTCTAGCGACCCCATGGACTGCAGCCTACCAGGCTCCTCCATCCATGGCATTTTCCAGGCAAAAGTACTGGAGTGGGCTGCCATTGCCTTCTCCATTCCTAGCACTAGAGATCACCAAAGAAATCCAATTAAATTTTAAATGAAACCAGTGGCAACAGTGATTCAAGTTCCTGATGTTCTACCAGTTAGTCTATGGTATCACATAGACAGGACCCATGGAATGGACCCAACGTACAAAGAGGTATAATATATAATGTACCTATAGGCTTAAGATAGAAGTGTTAAGAGATTCTGTAAATATATTGAAAGCAAAAGGGGGAATACTAATTAATCATGTTGTTAGGAGAAATACATGATTTGTGTTCCAAGTCTAAATAGACTGGATTAATCAAATGTCACACTGACATTTCTAATAATGATGGCACTAGGCAAATTCCATTAATGAGCCATACCTGCCAAGAAAAAAAGTAACAGAGGATCAATTAAATAAACAGGAAATTATCTTCCCCCCAGATAGTCCATGGATCTTCTCATTTGTCATGGTGCCTGGATCCTTTGAAAATTAGATAGGCATTTGCCTATGATTAATAACTCCTACTGCTCTTCTTTGCGCCCCTAAATAACTTTATGTTGCTTAACACCCTAGAGTTATCTAATATCTCTGAAAAAGAGAGGCTTTCAGTGATAAGAGCAAATTAAAAATGGCTTATATGTCAGAAAGGATCATGGCATACTAACACAAAGTCCTCTGTGTTAATAAACGCACCTGCAATGTTCCCAAGATTAATGAGAAATATCTTGGCAGAATTCATTTGAGTAGTGAATTTGCATGGTTATACTTATAGATCATCTTAAAATCGCCTGCTTGAGCACAGACAATGATATCATAAATATGTATTTGAAATGAAATTTAAATTTTAGGGAAGCAATATCCATTCATTAAAGAGGAGGAAACAAATGCATTACAAAGAATCTCAGGTAAATGAAAAAGGCTGCATCTAGAGCTGTTAAAGAGTCTCTTTATATTTGTGACTTTGAGGACATTATTATTCAAAGTAAGGCTATACCTCGATTGATTCCTTCCTACAGAGGCACTCTTTTATAAGAGTGTTTAGTGGGGGTTGGTTCAATTGCTGTATACCAATTCTCCTAAAACTGACAGGTCTCAGTTTATAATTCATAGATCAAATGTAGGATTTTGTTGCAAAATATGCTAGATGGGAAGTCTGGACTGGCAAGCAGTTTGTGGAAGCTGCCAAATTTTGTCATCCATGGACAAACAGAGTCATCACTGCTCTTGTCAGGTCCTTCTGGTCTCACAGGGAACCCAGATTCACTGTAGAGATGTCCCAGAAGCCTTTTCTGCACAGATTTCCTTTTTAAAAGGAAAACAGTGAAAGAATTCAGATACCAAGATGGACACAAGTGTGATTCCAGTTTTATAAAGTTGAAGAACAGGCAAAGGTTAACCATAGGGATAGAATTCAAAATAAGGGTGTAGTCTATAGATGGGAATGTAAATTGATACAGCCACTGTGGAGAACAGTATGGAGGTTCCTTAAAAAACTGAAAACAGAGCTACCACATGACCCAGCAATCCCATTACCGGGCATATACTCACAGAAAACCATAATTCGAAAAGATGCATGCAGCTCAATGTTCATTGCATACTATTTACAGTAGCCAGATCATGGAAGCAACCTGAATGTCCATCAGCAAAAGAATGTATAAAGAAGATGTATTGTGTCTATACAATGGAATGTTAACCAGCCATTAAAAGGAATGAAATTATGCAATTTGCAGTGATGTGGATGGAGCTAGAGATTGTCACAAGGTGAAGCATCAATAAGTCAGAAAGAAAAAACAAATATCATATAATATTGTTATATGTGGAATCTAGAAAAATGATACAGATGAACTTATTTGTAAAGCAGAAATAGAGAACACAGACATAGAAAACGGATATATGGATATACCAGGGGGAAGGGGTAATGTGATGACTAGAGGATTGGGATTGACTAGATGCACTGGCAAGAATACACAGAAGAACTGTACCAAAAAGATCTTCACGACCCAGATAATCACAATGGTGTGACCACTCACCTAGAGCCAGACATCCGGGAATGTGAAGTCAAGTGGGCCTTAGAAAGCATCACTACGAACAAAGATAGTGGAGGTGATGGAATTCCAGTTGAGCTACTTCAAATGCTGGAAGATGATGCTGTGAAAGTGCTGCACTCAATATGCCAGCAAATTTGGAAAACTCAGCAGTGGCCACAGGACTGGAAAAGGTCAGTTTTCATTCCAATCCCAAAGAAAGGCAATGCCAAAGAATGCTCAAACTACCCCACAATTGCACTCATCTTACATGCTAGTAAAGTAATGCTCAAAATTCTCCAAGCCAGGCTTCAGCAATACGTGAACCGTGAACTTCCAGAAGTTCAAGCTGGTTTTAGAAAAGGCAGAGGAACCAGAGATCAAATTGCCAACATCCTCTGGATCATGGAAAAAGCAAGAGAGTTCCAGAAAACATCTATTTCTGCTTTATTGACTATGCCAAAGCCTTTGACTGTGTGGATCATAATAAACTGGAAAATTCGGAAAGAGATGGGAATACCAGACCACCTGACCTGCCTCTTGAGAAACCTGTATGCAGGTCAGGAAGCAACAGTTAGAACTGGACATGGAACAACAGACTGGTTCCAAATAGGAAAAGGAGTATGTCAAGGCTGTATGTTGTCACCCTGCTTATTTAACATATATGCAGAGTACATCATGAGAAACGCTGGGCTGGAAGAAGCACAAGCTGGAATCAAGATTTCCGGGAGAAGTATCAATAAGCTCAGATATGGAGATGACACCACCCTTATGGCAGAAAGTGAAGAGGAACTAAAATGCCTCTTGATGAGAGTGAAAGAGGAGAGTGAAAAAGTTGGCTTAAAGCTCAACATTCAGTAAATGAAGATCATGGCATCCGGTCCCATCACTTCCTGGGAAATAGATGGGGAAACAGTGGAAACAGTGTCAGACTTTATTTTTTTGGGCTCCAAAATCACTGCAGATGATGACTGCAGCCATGAAATTAAAAGGCACTTACTCCTTGGAAGAAAAGTTATGACCAACCTAGATAGCGTATTGAAAAGCAGAGACACTACTTTGCCAACAAAGGTCCATCTAGTCAAGGCTATGGTTTTTCCTGTGGTCATGTATGGATGTGAGAGTTGGACTGTGAAGAAAGCTGAGCGCAGAAGAATTGATGCTTTTGAACTGTGGTGTTGGAGAAGACTCTTGAGAGTCCCTTGGACTGCAAGGAGATCCAACCAGTCCATTCTGAAGGAGATCAGCCCTGGGATTTCTTTGGAAGGAATGATGCTAAAGCTGAAACTCCAGTACTTTGGCCACCTCATGCGAAGTGTTGACTCATTGGAAAAGACTCTGATGCTGGGAGGGATTGGGGGCAGGAGGAAAAGGGGACGACAGAGGATGAGATGGCTGGATGTCATTACCAAGTGGATGGATGTGAGTTTGAGTGAACTCCAGGAGATGGTGATGGACAGGGAGGCCTGGTGTGCTGCGATTCATGGGGTCGCAAAGAGTCAGACATGACTGAGCGACTGAACTGACTAACTGATTGACTAATAAAGTAAAATAGACATCTAATGAAAACCTACTGTATAACACAAGGAACTCTACTCAATGCTCTCTGGGGACCTACATGGCAGGGAAATCCAAAAAAGAGGGGATGGGTTACATGTATATGTATAGCTGAATCACTTTGCTGTACAGTAGAAACTAGTAGAACATTTTACATCAACTATGCTCCAATAAAAATTAATAAAAAAAAATAGGAGGGTTGAAGATGTCTCCTATTGTAGGAGGGTTGAAGATCTCTCCCCCTACAACTTCTTCACATTCTAAGCCTCAGAATCTCTGAATGTGACATTTTTTCTTTCTTTTTTTTTTTTTGAAAAAGAGATCTTTACAGATATAATTATGGATCTTGAAATGAGATATTTCCTTTATTTTCTAAATGACCTCTAAATGCAAGGACATGTCCATATAAGAGGTACAGAGGGGAGAGACACAAAAAAATGAGAAGTCCACGTGAAGATGGAGGCAGAGACTGCAGTGATGCAGCTATCAGCTGAGGAATGCTTGGATCCACCATTTACCAGGAGAAGCAAGGAAGTTTCCTCCCCTAGAGCCTTCAGAGGGAGTCCAGTACAGCCAGTGCCTTAATTTTGAAATTTAGTTTTTTCAGAAATATGGTATCTCTTGAAACCCAGGTAAAATAGTATAAAACAAAGTTGTCTTTAAAAAGTGAAAATAAATCCCCAAAGTTAATTCTGAGCTATTAAGCAGACCAAGTATTTTCTGCTGTAACTATTAGAGCAAGTCTCAGGGTAAAGAATCTGACTGCCAGTGCAGGAGATGTAAGAGACAAAGATTCGCTCCCTGAGTCGGGAAGATCCCCTGGAGAGGGAAATGACAACCCACTCCAATATTCTTGCCTGGGAAGTCCCATGGGCAGAGAAGTCTGGTGGGCCATAGTCCATGGGGCCACACAGAGTTGGGCACAACTGAGCACGTGCACACACACACACATACACACACACACACAATGAAATTGAAGGTGAAAAACCTGTGAATGAGTGCAGTTCCCCCTGTGTATTGAGCTTCCAGAGGTTCATATATTCTAGGGCTTCCTTGATGGCTCAGACGGTAAGGATTCTGCCTGCAATTAGGGAGACCCGGGTTCAATCCCTGGGTCGAGAAGATCTCCTGGAGGAGGGCATCGCATCCCACTCCAATAGTCTTGCCTAGAGAAGTCCACGGACAGAGGAGCCTGGCAGGTTGCAAAGAGTTGGACATGACTGAGCAACTAACAACACTATAAACTAACAACACTCTTTATGCTACTGATGTTTTGTTAGGAAGATTTTTTTAAATTACAATTACACATCTTAAAATGCACTAGAAAAACTTCATGTCAGAGGGAATCTTTTCTGAATTGTTTGGGGCTTGACTTTACATCCCATGTGTGTCTTGGTGCAATTTGATAATATTACTAAAGCCATTAGCTAAGTTACTATTTGTCCTGAGCAGGGTATATTCGAAAACTTGTTTGTTTGCTTCTTTTTTCCTACATGACACTTTCCATATTCTGCTTGTGAGACAAAAGCACGCTTTGAGATAAAATCAGACAACTCTGGAAAAATCCTTGACTTAAAACCTTTCTTTGTCATCTTTTTGGCATTACACTTCACTGAAACATACCCACATTTTAGAATTGAAATTAACAAAATTTAAAAAACTTAAGGCATTACCAGAAATAATGTATTAGATATTTGAGGAGTAATGTATTAGATAGTATTAATTAAGCCATAGACAGTCTACATTTAGTTTAATCTGTATATCTATAAATTTTATATTAGAAATAGACAATCAACTACCAATACTAAAATGAGAGTATACTCAAAATAAGATGAAAAATCCAAGATATTTCCTATGTCTGTAATATTTTATTAAATAGAAGTATCTCACAGCCCATAAATCTCTGAATTGCTTTTTTTTTAAATCAGGTGTTTAATTATTTACCAAAGAAATAAGGACTGCTGCTGCTCAGTCATGTCTGACTGTTTGAGACCCAATGGACGGTAACCCACTAGGCTACTCTGTCCATAGAATTTTCCAGGTAGGAATACTGGAGTGGGTTGCTACTTCCTACTTCAGGGGATCTTCCCAACCCAGGATTAAAGCCAGTCTCTTGCATCTACTGCACTGGCAGTCAGATTCTTTACCACTGTACCACCTGGGAAGTCCAATTTAATTATTTAATGATATTTACAACTTTAAAACAAAACTGCTTCTAAAAATATACTACAAAATATAACAACTACTATGCAAAAGTTAGGGCAATGTCTCTGGACGGCAATTTGTCAGTGTCTGTTAGAAATACAAATACATTTAGATTTTGACCTAGTAATCACACTTCTAGAAACATGGTTCACATATACTCACACATACAAAAAAAAAAGTTTCTACAAGGTTATTGATTCCAGTATTTTTAATAGCAGCAAAATTTGGGAAAAAAAACTAGCATCCATCAGTAGGAAATTGAATATATTATGTTTCATTTATGCAATAAAGCAATTGAAGAAACTCCTTTTATATTGACAGAGAAAGACTTATTTTTAAACTTTAGGAAAGGTAAGATGAATAACAATCCCTATAATATACTATTTTTTCAAAAAGAATGGTTGAGGCCCAGTTGTTTACTAATAGGACTTGATTGCTGGGGTAATAGGTAACAGGGTAGGGAAAATGCTTTCCTGTATTCCCTTTGATACATTCTGAATTTTGAACCATATGACTGTGTATTCAAATAATAAAGTAATAAAATATTCAAAATATATTAAAATATAATAATTATACAAAATAATAAAAAGTATTCAAAATAATTAAAATTAAAATAATAAATATAGCTTAAGAAATAGATAGTGGAAGCAATTATAGAATTCTTAAATGAATCATATATGCACAGAAATTTAGGATAGGATAAATATGATTTACATTGTAAAAGACAGACTAGTCAATAAAAGTAGTGGAAAAATGTAGATCAAGACCTTATTTCATTAATCTCACCAAGTTTGCTCCTCCTGGTTTGGAAAAAATTTAATGTTAATAAAAAATAACCCAGAATAGTAGAATAAAATAATAGTAATAAATAGAATCACAAAAGTACTAGAATAAAATAATAATAAATAAAACCACAAAACAGCTATAATAAAACACACATCAAATATTCTTCTACTTTGGGAAATAAGAGGATTAATATATACAGATGACAGTTGAATATCATAGGGAAAAAGACATATTGACTAGATAAAAATATATGTAGATAGATAGATATGGAGATGTGTAGAAAAATCAACAAAATAAAATTTAAAAGTAAATAAAATCCACAAAAATATATGACTGGCAAAGTATTAATATTTATACAATTAATTGCTTATCAAGCAGCTACTAAGTATGAAAAAATGAGAAACTGAAGTCAATGATGTTAGTAAAGCCTCTGCGCTCACTGAGGTCTTTGAAATGATGATACAAATATTGACATGAATATACTGCTATATTTAAAATAGATAATCAACAAGAATCTACTGTAAAATATAAAATGAACATTTAATTTAAACTAGAATTCACACCATGAAGCCTATAGATAAAGTCTGCTGCTGCTGCTAAGTCACTTCAGTCGTGTCCGACTCTGTGCAACTCCATAGACGGCAGCCCACCAGGCTCCACCGTCCCTGGGATTCTCCAGGCAAGAACACTGGAGTGGGTTGCCATTTCCTTCTCCAATGCATGAAAGTGAAAAGTGAAAGGGAAGTTGTTCAGTCGTGTCCGACTCTTAGCGACCCCATGGACTGCAGCCTACCAGGCTCCTCCATCCACGGGATTTTCCAGGCAAGAGTACTGGAGTGGGTTGCCATTGCCTACTCCTATAGATAAAGTCAGATTGCCCCAAATATACCATCTAAATTTGTTGAAGATCTATCTAACTGTTTTTGCGTGATAGAATAATAAAAACTGTATTTTAGCTACATGAATTTAGATTGTTGAAGTTGATACATTTCTTTCTGGTTTTTAATGGTAGTTTATAACCAACCTAGATAGCATATTCAAAAGCAGAGACATTACTTTGCCAACAAAGATTCGTCTAGTCAAGGCTATGGTTTTTCCTGTGGTCATGTATGGATGTGAGAGTTGGACTGTGAAAAAGGCTGAGCGCCGAAGAATTGATGCTTTTGAACTGTGGTGTTGGAGAAGACTCTTGAGAGTCCCTCGGACTGCAAGGAAATCCAACCAGTCCATTCTGAAGGAGATCAGCTCTGGGATTTCTTTGGAAGGAATGATGCTAAAGCTGAAACTCCAGTACTTTGGCCACCTCATGCGAAGAGTTGACTCATTGGAAAAGACTCTGATGCTGGGATGGATTGGGGGCAGGAGGAGAAGGGGATGACAGAGGATGAGATGGCTGGATGGCATCACTGACTCGATGGACGTGAGTCTGAGTGAACTCCGGGAGTTGGTGATGGACAGGGAGGCCTGGCGTGCTGCGGTTCATGGGGTTGCAAAGAGTCGGACATGACTGAGCGACTGAACTGAGCCTTAGTTCTGTATCTAAGTGAGTTCAATGGGAACTAAGAATTCCTTTCCTTAGATACCCTATTATTGGCTTCTTTATTTTGAATCTTGTGTTATTTGGTTGGACCTTGTCAAGTATGTTTTATCCCTAAATTTTTAAGTGAGATTATACTGTATGTACAGAAAGTACACAAATAAGTGTGAAATTTGAACTTTACAAAGTGAATATATGCATTTAAATGTCACCCAAGTCAAGATATGAATCATTTTAAGAACCCCAGAAATCTTTCTCATACCCCCCTGCCATCCATTACCCCTTCATTAACAGTAACCTATATTATGCCTTCTGACACCAAAAATTAGTTTTGTTATTAAAAAAGAAACACAGTAAGGCAATAGCACCCCACTTCAGTACTCTTGCTTGCAGAATCCCGTGCATGGAGGAGCCTGGTGGGCTGCAGTCCATGGGGTCACACAGAGTCGGACACGACTGAGTGACTTCACTTCCACTTTTCACTTTCATACATTGGAGAAGGAAATGGCGACCCACTCCAGTGTTATTGCCTGGAGAATCCCAGGGACGGCGGAGCCTGGTGGGCTGTAGTCCATGGGGTCACACAGAGTCGGACACGACTGAAGTGACTTAGCAGCAGCAGCAGCAACACCATATGTTCTGTACTTTTGTGTCTGCTTTTCATTCATTTGTATTTCTTTCCTATTTTTATTTCATATTGGAGTATAGTTGATTAACAATGTGATAGTTTCAGCTGTACAGCAAGGCGATTCAGTTCTGCACACATATATCAGTTCTTTTTCAAATCCTGTTCCCATTTAGGTTGTTACATAACATTGAGCAGAGTTCCCTGTGCTATACAGTAGGTACTTGCTGCTTATCCATTTTAAACATAGCAGCGTGCACATCTCAATCCCAAACTCCCTAATTATTCGTATTCCTGAATTTCCACACTGTCACAAGTAACGAGTGTTTTTGGTTTTTGTTTCTGTATAGTGCACCATCATATGACTATATCATGATTCATACTTCATTCATCCCTTCTGTTATTGGTGGATGTTTGCATTGTTGCCAGTTTTGGGTGATTGAAAAGTAAAAGTGAAAGTTAGTCAGTCACTCAGTCGTATCCAACTCTTTGTGACCCCATGGACTATAGCCCACCAGGCTCCTCTGTCAATGGGATTCTCCAGGCAAGAATACTGGTGTGGGTTGCCACTTCCTTCTCCATTTTGGAGATTGCAATAATACTATTAAGAACACTCTTATAAACTCTTTAAGAAGTATATATAATTATTTCAAGTTGAGTACATACATAGGTAGGGTTTACATATGCTTAGCTTTAATAGATATGACCAAGCAATCTTTCACTGGAAGGACTGATTCTGAAACTGAAGCTCCAATACTTTGGCCACCTGATTTGAAGAGTTGACTCATTGGAAAAGACCCTGATGATGGGAAAGATTGAGGGCAGGAGGAGAAGGGGATGACAGAGGATGAGATAGTTGGATGGCATCACTGACTCAATGGACATGAGTTTGAGCAAGCTCCAGGAGACACTGAAGGACAGGGAAGCATAGTGGGCTGCAGTCCATTGGGTCATGAAGAGTTGGACATGATTTAGTGACTGAACAACAACCAAGCACTCTGTACACTCTTCTCTCCCACCAGCAGCTTATGAGAGTTCTAGTTAACTTACCAGCACTAGCTATCCCATTATGGCTCATTTTATCTATTTAGGTAGATGTTTACTGGTATTTCTTCATGGTTTTAATGCACTCCTTGAGAATATTGATATTGGACACCTTTTCATATGTACATCACCATAATTATACTATTTTTGTGAGGTGCATTCAAGTCTTTGACCCATTAAAAAAAATTGTTTTGTCTGCTTTCCTTTGATTTTCAGAATTAAGTACTTTGTATTTATACAATATATGTATGACATATAAAATAAAATAATACAAATATTCTAATAGCATGTATATAAAGAAGATAAAAAAATTTATTTAAAATATTCATCTTCACTCAAAGAATGACTATAAAAACTATTATCAGATTACCAAGGATTGATAAATTCAGCATTGTTGAGAATGGAGGAAACAGATACTCTCACACATTGTGTGGGAGGCTGTAGAAAAATGTACAACATTTGATAATGCAAATCAAAAAGTAAAATGTGTATGACTTCTACTGGAGAAATTTTATTTCTAGGATACTTCACTAAGGAAAAGTGTGATTAAGTGCATAAGAATTTATATGAGATGAATTTATATTTATACGAGATAATAAAGGAGATGTGATATACATATATAATATATATATTCTATTGTATATATACAATAGAATATTGTCACTAAGTCATGTCATGTCAGACTTTCTCTTTTGGGGCTCCAAAATCACTACAGATGGTGATTGCAGCCATGAAATTAAAAGACACTTACTCCTTGGAAGGAAAGTTATGACCAACTTAGATAGCATATTCAAAAGCAGAGACATTACTTTGCCAACAAAGGTCTGTCCAGTCAAGGCTGTGGTTTTCCCAGTGGTCATGTATGGATGTGAGAGTTGGACTGTGAAGAAAGCTGAGCACCAAAGAATTGATGCTTTTGAACTGTGGTGTTGGAGAAGACTCTTGAGAGTCCCTTGGACTGCAAGGAGATCCAACCAGTCCATTCTAAAGGAGATCAGTCCTGGGTGTTCATTGGAAGGACTGATGCTGAAGCTGAAACTCCAGTACTTTGGCCACCTCATGCGAAGAGTTGACTCATTGGAAAAGACCCTGATGCTGGAAGGGACTCGGGGCAGGAGGAGAAGGGGATGACAGAGGATGAGATGGCTCGATGGCATCACTGACTCGATGGACATGAGTCTGAGTGAACTCCGGGAGTTGGTGATGGACAGGGAAGCCTAATGTGCTGCGATTCATGGGGTTGCAAAGAGTCAGACATGACTGAGCGACTGAACTGAACCGAAGTCATGTTTGACTTTTTGTGACCCATGGACTGTAGCATGCCAGGCTTTCCTGTTCTTCACTATCTCCCAGAGTTTGCTCAAACTCATGTTCGTTGAGTTAGTGATGCCATCCAACTCTCTCATCCTCTATCGTCCCTCCTCCTCCTGCCTTTAATCTTTTAAAGCTACAGGGTCTCTCCCATGAGTCAGCTCTTCATATCAGGTGGCCAAAGAGTGGAGCTTCAGCTTCAGCATCGATCCTTCCAATGAATATTCAGGGTTGATTCTCTTTAGGATTGACAGGTTTGATCTCCTTGCAGTCCAAGGGACTCTCAAGAGTTTTCTCCAGCACCACAATTTGAAAGCATCAGTTCTTCAGCCCTGAGCCTTCCCTGTGGTCCAACAATGGAATATTACTCAGCCATAAAAGTTAAATAATACCACTTGAAGCTAAACGGATGGACCTAGAGATTATCATACTAAACTAAGTCAGAGAGAAAAACAAATAGCATACAATATTATTTACATGTGGAATATAGTATACGACACGAACTTATCTATAAAACGGAAACAGACTCACAGACACAGAGAACAGATGCATGGTCGCCCAAAGGAAAGGAGGTGGGGGAGAGATAGACTGGGAGTTTGGGACTAGCAGATGCAAACTATTATATATGGAACAGATAAACAGCGAGGTCCTATTGTATAGCACAGGAAATTATATTCAGTATCCTGTAATAAACCATAATGGAAAAGAAAAAAATAAGAAAGCATTTGTTGCAGCATTGTATAAGGGGTAGTGAATTGGCAGTCGCCAAATGCCCATCGCAGAGGAATGAATAGAGATGCAATCCATGGCCTGACAGGCAGCTGTTAGAAACAATGAATTAGGTGCACGAATAACAGCAAGGATAGTTCTGAGAAAAAAATGAAATGAGAATATCTGTAAAACAAAATAATAGCATTCATGTAAGTGAAAATGCATGCAAGCATAACAACTGTAGACATATTCCAGAACAAAAAGATCTGCATTTAACCTATAGAATGGTCAGTTTTGCATGAAGAAGAAAGCAATGAGAGTGGGAAATAGGAATAAAAAGGACAAACACACGCATACAACTTATGAAGAGGAGTATAGCAGGGATTATAAGGATAATTATTAAGGATAATAAGGGATGGAGCGTATATAGTTAACTTTCCATTCCTGAACAGAGAAATAAAATACAGAAAGAGAGGGAAGGTAGGATGGAAGAGAGGAAGGGATTCACAGACAGTGAAAGGGAAGAAGGCAGGGAAGAAGGCAGGAAAGAAGGAAAAGAGAAAGGAGTATGTTGCAAAGAAGTATAGTATGATCCCATTTATATGTAACTTTTCAGACATATACTTGCACATCTATGTGTGCAAGGGTGTGCAAAGAGATATCTAAAACAATGGTCACCAGAAATGCTCATCAATGTCACCCCTGGCAGATTTTTTTTTCTCTAATACTTCTTTTGTGTTGTTTGGTTATTCCAGATGAGGATGTGTTACATCAATAGTTTGAGGTGAGGAAGTGGCATAATTTCAAGTGTAGGAATAAATAATGCAACCAGGCATAGCAGATCCCCTGACATTACTTTCCTATAAACATTGCCTTTAATCATTTTTCCCTCACCATCTGAAGTGTCAAATATACTGCAGACGTGACAGAAGCAATAGTGATGTAGCTACAAAATGTTAAAATGCACTATTAAGATGGATAGGAAATCCATAAGATGCTTCTTCAGTAATTAAAAACAATATCAGAAACAATTTCTCTGGCTTGAAACCAAACAACAGAATGATACAAAGTCCATAAAAATGCTTACCAAAATTCCCTTGAAGCTGCTTGTTCCCCTATCTGCTTCAATTGAACTTCTTCTTTTTCTACTCTTTAAAAAAAATTTTTAACACTTTAATTTTATATTAAAATATTTTTAGCAAAGTTGTTTAACAATGTTGTGTTAGTTTCAGATATACAGCAAAGTAATTCAGTTCTACATACACTCTTGCAGGCAGGACATTCTAGCAAAGTCTTCACTGTTTCAGGCAGATGTACCCCCTGAGTCAGTCAGTTCTGTCTCTCAGTCGTGTCTGGCTCTTTGCTACCCCATGGCCTGCAGCATGCCAGGCTTCCCTGTCCACCACCAACTCCCAAAGCTTGCTCAAACTCATGTCCATCGAGTCACTGATGTCATCCAACCATCTCATCCTCTGTCTTCCCCTTCTCCTCCTGCCTTCAGTCTTTCCCAGCATCAGGGTCTTTTCCAGTGAGTCAGTTCTTCACATCAGGTGGCCAAAGTATTGGAGCTTCAGCTTCAGCATCAGTCCTTCCAATGAATATTCAGGACTGATTTCTTTTACAATTGACTGTTTTGATCTTCTTGTGGTCCAAGGGACTCTCAAGAGTCTTCTCCAACACCATAGTTCAAAAGCATCAGTTCTTTGGAGCTCAGCTTTTCTTATGGCCCAATTCTCACGCATGAACAGTATGAAAAGGTGTAACCTTAGCAGAGTGAAATGAGGCCTTAGGTGACCCCTGGGGCAACTGACCATGAATGATTGAAGTGACACCACCTACTGTCTTTACTGAAATGTCTAATGCCCTGAAATCATCTATGTCACCGTGTTTGTAAACATGCCAATAATGTTTTTATAAAACAATGGATAAGCAAGTACAAGATGAGTACATTCATTTAATTCCAAAAATCTTGGAGGTCCCTCCGAACCTCACAGACAATGGTTGAAAATAGTAATGTTGCTAAAAAATGGTATTCCCCATAGTAAGTTTACTTAGTAAGTTTATATAGTAAACTTACCGCATAGGTAAGTTTCAATAATTCCAAGTAACATTTACTAATTTCAAAGATACTAGCTAGCACCTAATAAACGTTTTGCATATTGTATCTCATTGCTTCTTCCTAATTAAAGGTAATATCTACTTATAAGATAGGTATAATTAGCCTAATTTTACAGAGTAAATTTGAGGTCATGGAAGTTAGATAACTTAACCATGACTACAAAACTAATGAGTTCCCGAGTTGAACTTCAACTATTCCTCCACATACATAAGCACTCTAAGAACAAAGTCCAAGCGTGGACTTCTTTTTCTTTTTGCACTTGCCTTGTGCAGTCATATCCATGGAAGCAATAAACATTTACCAATTGGACTGCACTTACTTTGTCAACCGGATACCTACGCAAAAGTTATTCCTATACATATGTAGCTTTTTATGAAGTCACACCCTTAAAAAATATTCAATGCATGGCAAATTAATGGAACTTCCAGAATTAATTTCAAATTAATGGAACTTCCAGTTAATTCAGCTAAGCCACTTAGTCTGCAAGTTGCTTGAGATAAAAAAAATATTGAGTAGAGAATAGTCATTTGGGCTTGTATTCTGTGTTAGTCACTCAGTCGTGTTTGACTCTTTGAGACCCCATGGACTATAGCCCGCCAGGTGATCTGTACATGGGACTTTCCAGGCAAGAATGGGTTGCCATTCCCTTCTCCAGGGGATCTTCCTGACCCAGGGATTGAACCCAGGTCTCTCACATTGCAGGAAGACTCTTTATGGTCTGAGACACCAGGCTATGTTACATTTTTTGTTTGTTTGTTTTACTTATGGCCATCAGGTTTTCCCTTGCATACCTCTTAAAGTTCACTTTTCTTAAACTTTCTTAAAGTTTCTTGCATACCTCTTAAAGTTCACTTTTTATGGCTGTAGAGATGATTATGTCTAAACAGAATGGAAACAGTTTATTTGGGGTCACATATGTGTACACATTGGAGAAGGCAATGGCACCCCACTCCAGTACTCTTGCCTGGAATATACCATGGATGAAGGAGCCTGGTAGGCTGCAGTCCATGGGGTCGCTAAGAGTCGGACACGACTGAGCGACTTCACTTTCACTTTCCACTTTCACTTTTTATGGCTGTAGAGATGATTATGTCTAAACAGAATGGAAACAGTTTATTTGGGGTCACATATGTGTACACATTGGAGAAGGAAATGGCAACCCACTCCAGTGTTCTTGCCTGGAGAATCCCATGGACGGAGAAGCCTGGTAGGCTGCAGTCCATGGGGTCGCACAGAGTTGGACATGACTGAAGCGACAGCAGCAGCAGCAGCATACACACACGTACACAAACACACACACGATCATGGATGGGCAAAATATAGAACTGCATCTAATTGTAATAGAAATAAACAATATAACTGAAAATAATAAGCCCCCTAACACACATTAGTCCTCAAAACATGCGCACGCTCTCTGACTTTCTTTCTGTCTCTCTGCCTGTCACCCTCTCCAACAATATTTTATTCATGGCAAAAGATAATATAGTTTTTCTGTCTGATTTATCACATGCATTTCATGCCGAGTTAAGAAAATTTGACATGTTTTTCTGAGGATAAGTAAAAATGGCTGTTGCTTTGAAGATTGAAGGCAAATATGTCAATTTCTAAAAGTAATTCTCAATGAATTAGGAAAATGGAATACTTCTGCTTCTTTTTGGGGACTCAACTTTCCCTGGGCTCAGTTGGATGGTGAGCCTGAAAGATCACTGTGTCCTCAGACCAAACAGGAAGACTTATTTTGGGGCGGGGCAGGGGAGGTATGTTATATCATAATTCACAAGGAAATATCTCAGGGAAGAAGACCTTAACACATTTTCCAAATCATTTTGAAATATTGGCTTAATTAAGATATAAAAGTGGGAAAGGAGCAGGTGAGATAACATAGGGCCAGTTTCTTCAGAACTGGTCAAGCCAGCAAGCACTCCACTGAAGTTGAGACTCTAAGGATTTCTACCTAGGAGGCCATATCTGTTTCAAAACAACTTGCTCACCCACCAGCAACTAACTTGAAAACCTGAAGTTTAATTTTTGTCACACTTCTAAAGAACAAAAAACTAGAGTCACAGTCAGTAGGGCATGTGCAGAGTAAAAGCTATGATAAACCTATACAGCATGTTAAAAAGCAGAGACATCACTTTACCAATATAGGTGCATAATCAAAGCTATGGTTTTTCCAGTAATCATGTATAGACCTGAGAGTTAACCATAAAGAAGACAAAACACAGAAGAAGTGATGCTTTTGAATTGTGGGGCTGGAGAAGACTCAAGACTCTCTTGAACTTCAAGGAGATCAAAGCAGTCAATCCTAAAGGAAATCAAACTGGAATATTCAGCGGGAGCACTGATGCTGAAGCTAAAGCTCCAACACTTTGGCCACCTGATGAGAAGAGCTGACTCATGGTAAACACCCTGATGCTGGGAAAGACTGAAGACAGGAGGAGAAGGGGATGGCAGAGGGTGAGATGGTTGGAGGCATCACCAACTCAATGGACATGAATTGAGCAAATTCTGGGAGATAGCAGAGGACAGAGGAGCCTGGCATGCTGTAGTCCAGGGGGTTGCAGAGTCGGACATGACCTAGCAACTGAACAACAATAAGAGCAAAACCTTACTAAAACACTGTTGATTATTGGTTAGATTTATTCTATCCTCGGTCAAATAATTTCCTCTGAAGCTTAAGTACACACAGACTTGTCCTGATAAGGGTTGGTATGTAAAGTAGAATTAGTCTTGTCGATCAAATATCTCTCATAAAGAGATCCCAGGAGTACACAGAAAACAATAAACTGCTATCATGAAACAATGAGTCACTTCAGGGAGCTGAACATGTATGTTCCTTCAAATATTGCCTGAAACTTTTAAACTTCTAATTTTATTTTGCAATAGTTGGCAAAATGAGAAAAAAAAAAAGCATTGGCTTCACCCTGTATTTTGATTCCAGTGTGATAGTAACATCACTTTGGATTTCCGTCACCTTCCTAGGATTCAGTTCAGTTCAGTTCAGTTGCTCAGTCGTGTCCAATTCTTTGCAGCCCCACGAATCACAGCACGCCAGACCTCCCTGTCTATCACCAACTCCCGGAGTTCACTCAAACTCATGTCTATTGAGTCGGTGATGCCATCCAGCCATCTCATCCTCTGTCATCCCCTTCTCTTCCTGCCCCTAATCCCTCCCAGCATCAAAGTCTTTTCCAATGAGTCAACTCTTTGCATGAGGTGGCCAAAGTACTGGAGTTTCAGCTTTAGCATCATTCCTTCCAAAGAAATCCCAGGGCTCATCTCCTTCAGAATGAACTGGTTGGATCTCCTTGCAGTCCATGGGACGCTCAAGAGTCTTCAACACCACAGTTCAAAAGCATCAATTATTCAGTGCTCAGCTTTCTTCACAGTCCAACTCTCACATCCATACATGACCACTGGAAAAACCATAGCCTTGAGTAGATGGACCTTTGTTGGCAAAGTAATGTCTCTGCTTTTGAATATGCTATCTAGGTTGGTCATAACTTTCCTTCCAAGGAGTAAGCGTCTTTTAATTTCATGGCTGCAATCCCAATCCGCAGTGATTTTGGAGCCCAAAAAAATAAAGTCTGACACTGTTTCTACTGTTTCCCCATCTATTTCCCAGGAAGTGATGGGACCAGATGCCATGATCTTTGTTTTCTGAATGTTGAGCTTTAAGCCAACTTTTTCACTCTCCTCTTTCACTCTCATCAAGAGGCATTTTAGTTCCTCTTCACTTTCTGCCGTAAGGGTGATGTCATCTGCATATCTGAGGTTATTAATATTTCTCCCGGCAATCTTGAGTCCAGCTTGTGCTTCTTCCAGCCCAGCGTTTCTCATGATGTACTCTGCATATATGTTAAATAAGCAGGGTGACAACATACAGCCTTGATGTATTCCTTTTCCTATTTGGAACCAGTCTGTTGTTCCATGTTATAGGATTAAGAGAATATATATTTGGAGTGGACAAAGGGAAAATAACATTTCTGTAGACCATTATTAAAAACACAATGTTATGTGCATGAAGATCTGAGCTTTCCTCACCAGACACAGAGAATGGATATTTAAGTTGGAAAGGCAGGAAGTAGAAGTTCCAGACCATGTTATATGTTGGGTATTTTGCACACGAACTCATTTAATCTCCACAATGATTTATTGTTATTATTTTAACTTTTTGGTCCCACCACACAACATGTGAGATTTTAATTCCTCAAACAGGGATCAAACACATGTCCTCTGCATTGGAAGCATGGAGTCTTAACCACTGGGCCACCAGGGAAATCTTAGACCTATGATTTAGATGTTTATTTCTCTTTTACACAAAAAGACTGTAAAGCAAGACAATTAGAGCTGCCGAAGTTTACAGCGGGCCCTGCCCAGTGGCTCAGCAATAAAGAACCCACCTGCAATCCAGGAGACGAGGGTTCTATTCCTGGGTCAGGAAGCTTCCCTTGAGGAGGGTATGACAAATCACTCCAGTATTCTTGCCTGGAAAATCCCATGGACAGAGGAGCTTAGTGGGCTAGAGTCCATAGGGTAGCACAGAGTGAGACACGATGGAAGTGAGTGAGAACCCATACATGCCCAGAGTTCACATACCCATTTTCTTTTTTTTCTCACTGGGGTAAGTGGCTCTACACTCTACTGAGATCTGCCACCTGGGAAAGTCACCTTGACCCCACTCTTCCTTTCACCCAATGCCACTCAATGAGTCTTAATGTTTTATGGTTTCATCTTTGAATCTGTTTATTTCTTTCTGCTCTGCCATGGGTATTAGTGTAATAACCTCTAGTCTGACTCTGTTACCTGCATCAACCTTTCTAACCAAGGATCGGGGATCAGGTTGTGCCATCTCCCTACTTAAAGTCCTTTAATGGATTGCCATTGGCTGTAGAATAAGGTGTAGACTCTTTAATGTGGTTTGCAACAGCAGTCAAGATTGGCTCCTTGCTTGCCACTTCAACTTTAGCCCTAAACACTCTTCATATCTTTTCCCTGTACTTCAAGCGTAATTGACCTTTTTCAGTTTCTCAAATGTTCTTTCTTGACCTGGATCTTTTCACAAGCCATTCTCCTTGCTTCCAGATCTTCCCAGTTACCAGCTCTCTTTTTGTTAACACATATTTCTATCCTTAGGAAATCTTGTTGGTATTTATTTTATGATTTGTATTGTGTTCATGTAATTTGTTATGTCAATTTGTGCTGCACATCAAAGTGAATCAGTTATACATATACATTTATGCATTCTTTTGTAGATTCTTTCCCACATAGGTCATTACAGAGTACTGAGTAGAGTTACCTGTGCTATACAATAGGTCTTTATTAGTTATCTATTTTGTATATGAAGTGTTAGTCACTCAGTCATGTCCAATTCTTTGCGATGCCATGGACTGTAGACTGCCAGGCTCCTCTGTCCATGGGGTTTCCCAGGCAAGAATACTGGAGTGGGTTGCCATTTCCTTCTCCAGGGGATCTTTCTGACCCAAGGGTCTGTGTCTCCTGCATTGCAGGCAGATTTTTCTATATATAGTATATATTTTATATTTAGTAGTATATATATGTCAATCCCAATCTCCCAATTCACCCTGCCCCTCTCTCCCTCTCTCAAACTATACATTTGGTTTTTATATCCGTGACTCTATTTCTGTTATGTAAACACGTTCATTTGTATTCATTTTTAGATTCCACATATAAGTGACATCATATATTTGTCTTTTTCTGTCTGGCTTACTTCACTTAGTGTGACAATCTCTATGTCCATCCATGCTGCTGTAAATTATATTATTTTATTCTATTTCATGGTTGAGTATATATATATCACATCTTCTTTATCCATTCTTCTGTTGATGGGCCTTTAGGTTGCTTCCATGTTCTACATGCATGCTAAGCCGCTCCAGTTTCCAACTCTTTCAGATCGTAAGACTATAGCCCTCCAGGCTCCTCTGTCCATGCAATTCTCCAGGCAAGGATAGTGAAGTGGGCAGCTGATACTGGAATCATCCCAACGCAGGTATCAAGCCCATGTCTCTTAAGTCTCCTGTATTGGCCAGTGGGTTCTTTATCACTAGCGCCACCTAGGAAGCCCGCATGCATGACTATTAGCCCCAGAAACACTTGGGAATTTGGTAATGATGTGAATTTGAGGGCCATACCCAAGACCTATTGAATCAGAATCTCTGGAAATGGGACTGAACAATGTATGGTTTAATAAGTGCTCCTGGTGATTCTGATGCTGGTTTAAGTTTAGGGAACCCTGACTCATGAGGATCACCTGGGGAACTTCTGAAAGTACTGATACCTCAAATGACCTTATCTTACTTGGTCTAGGTTGGGGGCTGAGAATTGTATCATTTTCTTGGCTTTAAGTTCTTCAACATGATTCTAATGTACAGTCAGGGATGAGCTCTTCTCCCTTAGCCTAATTTAAATACAGTTTTGTTATTCCCTATCTTGGCACTTGACACCTTTATTTAATTTATTTTTTTCTTTTTAAACACTTCAGCTGATTCAATGGCTAAAACGAGGAGGCTGAAAGAGGAGCCTCTCAGTAGGTTGCACATCCTCAGAACTTCAGTATCAGGATTCCAGACTTCTCAGTTCCTCCACAGTTTATGGATGTCCATCATCAGGGCAGCTACAGGTTTCAACGGGCTGTCCAGCAGCAAGGGCAGAGAATGTACCAACCCCAGGGCAAATATCTCAGGGATGGGATTTGGTATATGTTAATAATCCACAAGCCCAGTGCAAAGTGAAAATGCAGGCTCATTGTCCAAAAATGATTGAGTTATTAAAGAAGGCAGTAATAGAGCATGAATCCAAGTGTGGGGGTCTTCTAAACATGGGACCTGTGCAACTGCACGACCTAAGGCCTTTGAAGGCAGCCCTGGTTGAGGTCAAGCTTTCAAAAGCATGGAGGTCAAGGAATAGCACATTGCTCAATACGCTGACATTCAATAGATGTCTGGCTACTTTAACTTCTGCTTCATCTGTGATACTTTATTAGATTAAAAGTGTGTCCAGAATTTATAAAGTTTTCTTTTCCTAACAGAGCTTGAGATGCTCACAATGTTGGATAATAACTTGTGTGTTTGAGTGCTAAGTCACTTCAGTTGTGTCCAACTCCAGGCTCCTCTGTCTATGGGATTCTGCAGGCAGGAATATTGGAGTGGGTAGCCATTTCCTTCTCCAGAAGATCTTCCCAACTCAGATATCAAACCCATGTCTCTTATGTCTCCTGCATTGGCAGGTGGATTCTTTACCACTAGCACCACCTGAAAAGCCCAGATAATATCTTAAAGTTGTATCAATATATTTTGTAAAAGTGAAAGTGGCTGCCTGTTCAGTAACAAACACAGCTTTTCAATATACTATCTAGATGGTAAGTTTGAGTGGACTCCGGGAGTTGGTGATGGAAAAGGAGGCCTGGCGTGCTGTGATTCATGGGGTCGCAAAGAGTTGGACACGACTGAGCGACTGAACTGAACTGAACTGATTCAGTAACCAAAGAAAACAAAATTAGTTTCCGTTGATAAACCAAGAAACCACTGGGTATGAGGAAACTATGATTCACTGCAGAAGATAAAGTTGGAGGGGAAAGCAAGGGGGAGATGAATGTCATGCTGGTAGAGTTTATATTCAGAAATATGTAAATCCAAGAAGTAGCAGAAAATGTGGCACCCTTATTTTTGCGTGCATCATCTAGTATAGAGTCTGGCTATATATAGCTTAACAAATTAGACTGAATAAATGAGTGATTTTTCAGATGGAAAAAAAAAAGATAAGGCTCAGAAAAGTATGTTGCTTTGATATTATTTCAAGCTGAAGGAAAGCAATCCAAAGTGCCTTCCTTTATGACGGAATTCTCTACCAGGTACATGGATGCCCCTGGAATATGTTACAAATTTACTGCAATACTGACCCCACTCTGTCCTCCATTTTTTTTTGTCCTGGTGTGTTCTGTACACATTTTTATCATTTTCTTAATGAGCTATAGTGTGCAAAGAGGTTGGAAAGCACTGTCTATGACTTGTAGAGATATAAAAGAATCCATGTGGGACAATCTGGTTGCAGCCTATGTTTGATGAAGTAGTGTGTGCTCTGCGTAGGGTGTGATGAAGAGGTGGAAGGAAACTTTTCGTGACTCTATCTTGGCAAAGGACAGGTGGCCATCTATCAAAAAGAATTACCTGCATAGTTCTAATAGACAAGAAAGAAGACTTGAGAATACCAACGGTGATACTATTAATAATTACCCAACACAGGTGAAGAAAGACCAGCTCTTTCATATGAACATTTGCCAGGGCTCATTTTGAAATATTTCCAGGATATCAACCTGAAATGAGTTGAAACCCAGAAGGATCAGGATCCATTGTGTCCTGGGCATTTTTCTTTTGTCAGTTCTCATGCTTACAGAATGTTCAAAAGCAGAACTTAGACTGATGCAGAGCAAGCAAGCGTCCTATTTCTACTGTTTTGTCTTAATATAGCTAATGCAAAAAAGAGATTTTTGTAACAAATTATAAAGCATTGGTTTTCCAGGCTTCCTAGTGAAGAATTTAACTATTAATAAAGGATACTTTATTTGTACTACATCTTTGTCAGCCTCCTCTTTCTCAACATCATCACCATTGTCATCATTAACAGTGTTTGTTCGTTTCTCCTGCACTCACTCCTGAATGAACAAATACAAGTTTAAACAAAAGAGCAAGAAATACAATCACTGGCCTCTAGGAAATTTAAATCTAAGGCATAAACTTTGATACAGAAGAATATATGAAATATATCGAGGCATGATTCACATAAACTAAAAAAAAATCTGCAATGTAATATTTATAATACATGTAATTAACTCTACACTGGGAAGTGAATGGGCCCACCTACTGTGCAATCTGCTTCTGCTTAATTTGTTTGCGGCTCTCTGTACACGTTTAGTGCTTGAACCTTTTAAGGATCTCTTCCTTGGGTTTCAAATATGAGAATTTACAACCTGGTTTTAAGCAGTGCCCTTTTTATAATAAGGAAAATTTTATGCCTGCAATTAGCTTTTACTCAAAAAAAGGAAGAAAAATGACAAGTAGTTAATTGTATTCCTCTCCTAAAAGACAAGAAAGATTAAGCTTTGCCCTTGATTACATGGAAGACTGTGTCCTTGTAGCCTGAAACATTTCACCATTGACTTTTGACTTTGTTGAAATAAAATGTAAAAAATTATATATTGATACAATAGCTTATTATGAAATTATAAATAAGCTCCATGATATCTCCAAGAGAGATTCATTCATAAGAGTGATAATGCTGTTAGAAGTGATCATATATTTGCAAAAACTAGTTTTAATAAAAATATGTTTTTTTGTAATTTAAAGACAGAACAGCAGCAAACACTTTTAAACTATGACTTGAGGTCTTTTTCAGTAATAAACAAAATTTAATGAGATTGATTTTCTTACCTTATGAACCAAGACATACATTTTGATTAAAAAAAAAAAATCTAGGGTGTTTTTGTTGTTGTTCAGTCACCAAGTCACGTCTGACTCTTTGTAGCATGCCAGGCCTCCCTGTCCCTCACCATCCCCCAGAGTTTGTCCAGGGTCATGTCCATTGAATTGGTGATGCCATCCAACCACCTCATCCTCTGTCAACCTCTTCTCCTTTTGCCTTCAATCTTTCCCAGCATCAGGGTCTTTTCCAATGAGTCAGCTAGTTGCATCAGGTGGCCAAAGTATTGGAGCTTCACTCCTTCCAATGACTATTCTGAATCAATACCCTTTAGGATTGACTGGTTTGATCTCCTTGAAGTCCAAGGCACTCTAAAGAGTCTTCTCCAGCACCACAGTGCAAAAGCATCAGTTCTTTGGTGCTCTGTCTTCTTTATGGGATATTCCCATTTAGAAAGAGTCAGTGGAGTAAAAGAAATATTCCAGTGAAAAGAAACAAGTCTTCCAAAATGAGTTTTTTAAACCACAATATCCCATAGCACTTTTAGAATAGGTGAGTCTCAACTAACAAACTAGCAGGCTGATATTATAACCCCAGTAGTGATATTCAAAATATTTAACAACTGGGAGGCTTGGCATCAACTAATAAGCATGTCCCAGAGCTGAAGCAGGAGGCTATCTGTTCAAGTGTTTATCTTTAACTTGCTGAAACTCAAGGAGTGTAAGTAGCCTCACAGGAAGGATTTAGGGGGCTGTATTAGTGATGGAGTGCCCACAGGCTTAAGACAGAAGCTATTTACCAAATAGTACAGAAGTATTTTTATATTTTAACTACTGGTACAGCCAGAATTCCCCCTGGTGTGATTCTCCCCAAGGGGATATCATTTACTCCTCAGTGAGGTCTAGCCCCCCACTGACTTGGGTAGTGTAGGGGACCAGATCAGCTTTTTCACATCCATGTAGCTTCAGGTGTATGAATACTTTTCCCATGAATCCAATTATTGGAGTTCATTTGTTTCAGTTCAGTTCAGTTCAGTCTCTCAGTCATGTCCAACTCTTTGCTACCCCATGGACGGCAGCACGCCAGGCTTCCCTGTCCACCACCAACTCCTGGAACTTGCTCAAACCCATGTCCATCAAGTCGGTGATACCATCTAACCATCTCATCCTCTGTCGTCCCCTTCTTCTCCTGCCTTCAATCTTTCCCAGCATCAAGATCTTTTCTAAGGAGTCAGTTCTTCTCATTAGGTAGCCAAAATATTGGAGTTTCAGCTTCAGCATCAATCCTTCCAAAGAATATTCAGGATTGATTTCCTTTAGGACAGACTGGTTTGATCTCCTTGCAGTCCAAGGGACTCTCAAGAGTTTTCTTCAACACCACAGTTCAAAAGCATCAATTTTTGGCTCTTAGCTTTCTTTATGGTCCAACTCTCACATCCGTACATGACTACTGGAAAAATCATATCTTTAACTAGATGGAACTTTGTTGGCAAAGTAATGTTTCTGCTTTTTAGTATGGTGTCTAGGTTGATCACAGCTTTTCTTCCAAGGAGCAAGTGTCTTTTAATTTTATGACTGCAGTCACCATCTGCAATGACTTTGGAGCCCAAGAAAATAAAGCCTCTCACTGTTTCCATTATTTCCCCATCTATTTGCCATGAAGTGATGGGACCAGATGCCATGATCTTAGTTTTCTGAATGTTGAGCTTTAAGGCAATTTTTTCACTCTCCACTTTCACTTTCATCAACAGGCTCTTTAATTCTACTTTGCTTTCTGCCGTAAGGGTGGTGTCATCTGCATATCTGAGGTTATTGATATTTCCCTCGGCAATCTTGATTTCAGCTTGTGCTTCATTCAGCCTGGCATTTCACATGATGTATTCTGCATATAAGTTAAATAAGCAGGGTGACTATACAGCCTTGACATACTCCTTTTCCGATTTGGAACCAGTCTGTTATTCCATGTCTGGTTCTAACTGTGGCTTCTTGACCTGCATACAAATGTCTCAGGAGGCAGATAAGGTGGTCTAGTATTCCCATCTCTTTAAGAATTCTCCAGTTTGTTTTGATCCACACAATCTAAGGCTTTACTACTACTACTACTACTAAGTCGCTTCAGTCGTGTCTGACTCTGTGCGACCCCACAGACGGCATCCCATCAGGCTCCACCATCCTTGGGATTCTCCAGGCAAGAACCCTGGAGTGGGTTACCATTTCCTCCTCCAATGCATGAAAGTGAAAAGTGAAAGTGGAGTCGCTCAGTTGTGTCCGACTCTTAACGACCCCATGGACTGCAGCCCACCAGGCTCCTACGTCCATGGGATTTTCTAGGCAAGAGTACTGGAGTGGGGTGCCATTGGCAGAAATTGATGTTTTTCTGGAATTTTCTTGTTTTCTTGATGATCCAACGGATGTTGGCAATTTGATCTCTGGTTCCTCTGCCTTTTCTAAATCCTGCTTGAACATCTGGAAGTTCATGGTTCATGAACTGTTGAAACCTCACTTGGAGAATTTTGAGTATTACTTTGCTAGTGTGTGATGAGTGCAATTGTGTGGTAGTTTGAACATTGTTTGGCATTGCCTTTCTTTGGGATTAGAACGAAAACTGCTCTTTTCCAGTCCACTGGGGAAAAAAAAAAAGCAGTGGCCACTGCTGAGTTTTCAAAATTTGCTGGCATATTGAGTGCAGCACTTTCACAGCATCATCTTTTTAGATTTGAAATGGCTCAACTGGAATTCCATCACCTCCACTAGCTTTGTTCGTAGTGATACTTCCTAAGGCCCACTTGACTTCGCATTCCAGGATGTCTGGTTCTAGGTGGATGATCACACCATTGTGATTATCTGGGTCATGAAGATCTTTTTTTGTATAATTCTTCTGTGTATTCTTGTCACCTCTTCTTAATATCTTCTGCTTCATTTGTTAAAAAAAAAAAAAACAAGGCTGAATAATAACACTTCTCTAACCAGCATGACTTCTGCTCCAACCAAGACCATAGTTGGTCCACAATACAAGAGTATCACCTGCTGATCCTCAGCAAAATCAATCACCATTAAATGAAAATAGCAATTAAGAAAATTAGTCCCTCAATAGACTTATTTTCTCCTATAAAGCTTATATTTTCATTTCCTACATTGAGATCCTTATATTTATGACAAGAAAGAGTCCCTTTTCTACCAAATATTTGTATGAAGTCCTCTGGGAGAAAACTGAATGAGTAACTCTTTGGGGGGAATAATACAGTATGAGCTTTGTTTTTTGTACATACTTCACAGAAGCTATACTAATTCAAATTTTTTTAAATTGGCATTTTTAATACTTAAATAACTTACTGGAATAAACCTCAAATGATTAAAATCCATTGGCATGATTGTGTGCATATTTTGATGGTTACACATGGAAACATGTTAATAAAATATCAGAACAAATTATACTATGAAACCATATTTAATTAAAATTTTCTAATACATCCATATTCATTAAATCGTCTTTAATGATTTGGTATCAGTAATTCCCTCCTGACCCACCCTACTTCCTAATTTAGAATGCTTATTAAAAAGAAAATAACTCTGTTTTCTGTTTCATGCTGGAATAAAGTGGTAATAATTGTTCAGTTTTGCATTAACCACTACCGAGGATTTAGGCATGCAAGTATTTTGCCTTTATGAATTTCTCATGAAAGCATTTTGAGATGATTGTTTCAAAGACAATGTTTAAAGAAACCTTGAACAAATATTGAAATAAAATATTTTAGTTAGTTGTTTTTAATGAGACAAGTTAGGACAAAGGCAGGAATGAGGATGCTAATCTGTGTGCACAACTAAGGAACTAGATACATTTGAGTCACGTGTTCTGAAAAAGCCTGTTGTAAGTTACAGGCTTGTGTGTGTTTGTCCAAGAAATGGACGTGTTTCTCTGCTGGCCAGGTGTCTCTGGTCAGCTGCCTGCCTAGCCTCAGTGATGACTACAGGTGCATGCTTTGTGTTGTTGTTGTTTAGTCACTAAGTCACCTCCAAGTCTTTTGTGACCCCACAGACTGTAGCCCACAAGGCTCCTCTGTCCATGGGATTTCCAAGGCAAGAATACTCGAGTGGGTCATTATTTCCTTCTCCAATGGATCTTCCCAACCCAGGGAGTGAAACTGCATGTCCTGCACTGGCAGGCAGATTCTTTATCACTGAGCTGCCAGAGGAGCCTCTGTTTTGTATAAAGGATACATAAATATTACTAGTCATTTGTCCCAGTAACAGAAGTGCATGGTTAGAGCCATAAGCAACCCTGGTGACCTTTCACTTCATCACAGTGCTGTTGGAAATGTTCCACAGGGAAGAGAGCAGAGTCTCATCCCCAGACATGGACACTAATTGAGAAGGAGGTGGACATTTATTAACATTCAGGGCATTTAGTAAGTACCCTAGCTGAAGCTTTGGTTGACCAGCATGTTTTCAATTCAGGACAAAGACTCAGCTTTATCTTTGGAGCATAAACTTTAAAGGATGAGTTATGTAATCATTCTAGGTAAGTCACTAAGCAGTATTTGCATCAAGCAGAATAAGAAGGACTATGTATTAACTCATAGAAGGGTTCTCCCTGTGTCCAAACAGTCAGGGAAGGCCTAGGGAACTTATGGGAATTTATCTGGATTGTAAAGCACAGCAGGTAAAGAATCTACCTACAATGCAGGAGACTGAGTTTCAATCCTTGGGTAGGGAAGATCACCTGGAGAAGGAAATGGCAACCCACTCCAGTTTTCTTGACTGGAGAATTCCATGAGCCAGAAATCCTGGAGAGCAACAGCCCATGGAGTCACAAAAGAGTCAGACACAATTGAGCAATTGACAATTTCGCTTTCATCTGGATTGCAAAAGATATGTAGGGTAAACTGTTACAGACAGAAAATCTATTCAGGTCTTAGCCATTCACCTATCCATTCAAATCAACTCAAATATTCACTGAGTGCTTTATTAGTTTCCTAGGGCTGCTATGCCCACTCCAGTACTCTTGCCTGGAAAATCCCATGGACGGAGGAGCCTGGTGGGCTGCAGTCCATGGAATCGCTAAGAGTCGGACACGACTGAGCGACTTCACTTTCACTTTTCACTTTCATGCATTGGAGAAGGAAATGGCAACCCACTCCAGTGTTCTTGCCTGGAGAATCCCAGGGACAGCGGAGCCTGGTGGGCTGCCATCTATGGGGTCACACAGAGTCGGACACGACTGAAGAGACTTAGCAGCAGCAGCAGCAGCAGCAGCAGGGCTGCTATGACAAAGTACCACAACTGAGTGACTTGGAATAATAGAACTGTGCTATCTCAACGTCCTGGAGGCTAGAAGCCTAAATCAAAATGTAGGTAAGGTTGGTTCTTTCTAAGCATTTTGAGAGGGGATAATTCCATGCCTCTCTCCTAGCTTCTCAGTTGCTCCTGATCTTGTCGATGGTACTCTTCCTGTGTCTTCACATAATCTTTCCTTTTATGTGTCTTTGTGTCCAAAGTTCCTCTTTCTATAAAGACACTAGTTACATCCCATTAGGTCCCACTGTAATGACTTTATTTTAACTTGATTACCTCTGTAAAGACCCTCCCAGTATGGTCACTTTTTGAGGTACTAGGGATTAGGATTTCAACATGTCATTTGTTGGAGACATAATTACACTCATAATAAACACCTACTAGCTACCAGGTGCTATGTGAGGCATTCACAAATGGTTCAGACACAGTCGTTGCCCTCATTGTGTTTCATCTAGCAGACATAATAATCATTGAGATAAAAAATGCTTAACTATAAGCAGGGAGAAAAGACAGCCTTCAGAATGGGAGAAAATAATAGCAAATGAAGCAACTGACAAAGAACTAATCTCAAAAATATACAAGCAACTCCTGCAGCTCAATTCCAGAAAAATAAACGACCCAATCAAAAAATGGGCCAAAGAACTAAACAGACATTTCTCCAAAGAAGACATACAGATGGCTAACAAACACATGAAAAGATGCTCAACATCACTCATTATCAGAGAAGTGAAAGTGAAGTCACTTAGTCGTGTCTGACTCTTTGTGATCCCATGGACTGTAGTCTACCAGGCTTCTCTGTCCATAGGATTTTCCAGGCAAGAGTACTGGAGTGGGTTGCCATTTCCTTCTCCAGGGGATCTTCCTGACCAAGGATCGAACCCAGGTCTCCTGCATTGCAGGCAGACGCTTTACCCTCTGAGCCACCAGGGAAGCCCCATTATCAGAGAAATGCAAATCAAAACCACAATGAGGTACCATTTCACACCAGTCAGAATGGCTGCTATCCAAAAGTCTATAAACAATAAATGCTGGAGAGGGTGTGGGGAAAAGGGAACTCTCTTACACTGTTGGTGGGAATGCAAACTAGTACAGCCACTATGGAGAACAGTGTGGAGATTCCTTACTGGAAATAGAACTGCCTTATGACCCAGCAATCCCACTACTGGGCATACACACCAAGGAAACCAGAATTGAAAGGGACACGTGTACCCCAACGTTCACTGCAGCACTGTTTATAATAGCCAGGACATGGAAGTAACCTAGATGTCCATCAGCAGATGAATGGATAAGAAAGCTGTGGTACATATACACAATGGAGTATTACTCAGCCATTAAAAAGAATACATTTGAATCAGTTCTAATGTGATGGATGAAACTGGAGTCTATTATGCAGAGTGAAGTAAGCCAGAAAGAAACACACCAATATAGTATACTAATGCATATATATGGAATTTAGAAAGATGGTAATGATAACCCTGTATGAGAGACAGCAAAAAAGACACAGTTGTATAGAACAGTCTTTTGGACTCTGTGGGAGAGGGAGAGGGTGGGATGATTTGGGAGAATGGCATTGAAACATGTATAATATTATATAAGAAATGAATCGCCAGTCCAGGTTCAATGCAGGATACAGGATGCTTGGGGCTGGTGCACTGGGATGACCCAGAGGGATGGTACAGGGAGGAAGGTGAGGAGGGTTCAGGATGGGGATCATGTGTATACCTGTGGCAGATTCATGTTGATGTATGGCAAAACTAATACAATATTGTAAAGTAATTAGCCTCCAATTAAAATAAATAAATATATATTTAAAAAAATGTTTAATAGAACAACAGTAGTTGATTGATACCTCTCTGCCTGAGACTCTTCTAAATGCTTTAACGCAGTTTCCCATAATCCTACAACAACTCGATGAGGTAAGCATGGTTTTCTACAACATTTAGGAACAACTTCAAAGAAAGATTATATTTCACATGAGCTTAAATAATTGATTAGGAATTCTTCAGTCAAAGGAGAAGGTGTATCAGGGAAACTGTGTGAGCAAAGTCACAGAAATGAGGCCTGAAAGGGTGTGTATAAGGAACAGAGAGTAATCTAATATGATTTTATGGGATGAAAATAGTCAACTAGAGAATTCTTCCATGTGCCATACATCTCTCACTTCCTCCCTGGATTTCCCTGATCTGCAGCATGGAGTTCAAGAGGCATTGCTGAGGACTCATGCCTATGTATCTTAGGAATAGAGGGATGTCGGGGTGTGTGTGTGTGTGTGTGTGTGTGTGTGTGTGTGTATGCTCAGTCACTCAATTGCATCTGATTCTTTGTGACTCCATGGACTGTAGCCTGTCAGGCTCCTCCGTCCATGGGATTTCAGAGGCAAAAATACTGCCATTTTCTCCTCCAGGGGATCGTCCCAAGCCAGGGATTAAACCTGTGTCTCTTGTGTCTCATTCATTGGCAGGTGGCTTCTTTATCACTGTGCCACCTGGAAAGCCCTTAAGGGATGTCAAGATCCATTGACATTTTTAACTAATGGGGATAGCAACCAATACATTATGCTTTCCCCTTTCATCTCCTGGAAGGACAGTTCTAAAATACCATTCACAGGCTTTCTGAAGTTCCAAGGGAGTCAAACGTCAGTTAACCATAGTGATGGCCAACTCAGTAATACATCCTACTGACTTTCCCTTCTTCCCACTTCACTCTCTCGTCCAAGGCTGCTGCTTTCCAAAAATCACAATCCTAAGCAAACTCTGTGTATGCAAGCCTTCACCTTAGGCCTCACTTTCAGAAGTACCCAGTATAAGACATTCGGTATCAGATGTTATTTTTCCAATTCCAGAGATGTAAACAACTGATTTATAAATCACATTTCCAAAGTTACACCCTTTCAGGCAAATCCAGAATTAGCATCTAAGTCTCTTGGCTTCCTGAAGATCTTCCCTACAAAACAGCTCATCCAACCTAAAGAATTCTCATTTACCACATTTCCAGTATAAGCCCTTGACAATGCTTTGCATGCAGGAAAGCAGTTTTGATACTTTCTATACCCTAACTTCTGCCTCAGAGGAGGGGTGGCTGAGTCCAGCTGCCAACACCACAGAACAATTTTCTCTAAGAGGAGCTTAAGAATAATTTTATCTGAAGTGAAACCGAAACAGCAAGTTACGGAAGTAAAATGCAAATGTTCTGTCTCTTAGGGCTTTCCCACTGTACAAAAAACAAGAATTTCAACTGAGGAGAAATTAACTAGAACCAAAAGGAAAGGGAAGAAGAGTAGAGACATCTGACTCAAAGATAGGCCTGCTTGATTGCCTCCGCCACCATCCAATTAAAAGTTTAAGCATGGGAGACTTTGGAGACCTTGAAAATTGTGTCTGATTATGCTAAAGACATTTCTACTTTAGAAAAATAAATATATTAATGAGGTGCTTCCTCCCACAAAATCCAGAGCCCTGTATTTTAAAAGATTATGATTTATAGAAGATTTTTGTTTTGAAATTCTTTTATTTTTGCACCTGCCTTCTGAACTTCTTTTTCTGCAAAGGTCAGCCCAAGTTCCATAATGCAGGGAGGCTTCATTCTTTTAACGGCACTAAAAAGCTATACATGTGAATGAATTGCCATCTAGGTTAATTATAGAAGATGTTCAAAAAAATTACATTATTGTGTATTCCATTAAGATGTTCTATTATATAGGTAATAATATCTTTTGACCACAATTGACATCCACAGACATTTTGGAAATAATTAGAACAACACCTAAGATTACAGAATATTTAGAAAAAAGTAATGTACTATATTTTTATCTATTTCCCATGATTTTATGATTCATTAATACTCAAAAATTTGGTGACTTTAATACACTGTGTAATTCTCTAATGCTCTTCCTGTCATTTCCATGGGATGAATTCTATCCCTTCTATGGATAGGGTGAGCAATGGCACCCCACTCCAGTACTCTTGCCTGGAGAATCCCATGGACGGAGGAGCCTGGTGGGCTGCAGTCCATGGGGTCGTTAGGAGTTGGACACAACTGAGTGACTTCACTTTGACTTTTCACTTTTATGCATTGGAGAAGGAAATGGCAACCCACTCCAGTGTTCTTGCCTGGAGAATCCCAGAGACGGGGGAGCCTGGTGGGCTCCCGTCTCTGGGGTCACACAGAGTCAGACACGACTGAAGCGACTTAGCAGCAGCAATGGATAGGGTATATGCGAATATCACTCAGCCCCATAAAGGTGCTGCTCAGCTACCTTAGCATGTTCTATAATTGCCATGGAATGTGCTATGGAAAGGCTGACCCTTCAAAGTATACTCCTAATTTACTGTTAAGCTACTTAAGCCCTCAGAATCCTTAGTCTTAGGAAACAATGCAGTAATAGAGTCTTTCCCACATTGGGGGAGCTTATTTCATTAAGAGAGACAGATGGAAGAAACTTGAAGAAAAATCTCTGCGCTGTAGCCTCAAGAAGATTTAGAAGGGGGAAGCTCTTTTCAAAGCACATACTTCCCTTGGGGATAAAATGAACTTTATTCTCCCTTCTTTCAGAGGAGTCCCTATGATGAGGCATAGCCTACCATGCTTGTGGACAGTTGTCTTGTGTGAGATAAAGTATTTAGAAGCAGGTAGCTACTTACTGTAGCAATGCTAGTGTGGGCTCTCAAGTCTTTGATGAACTGTGATAGCTTACAGAGAACAGTGTCGGATTCGTGATCTCCAAAGAAGACTTAACTTCGGGACCAGGGACCAGATTTGGTCACTCAAGAGCTTTTGTATAGCAAAGTTTTATCAAATTGAAAAGGTACAGAGAAAGCTTCTGACATGGACATCAGAAGGGGGATGGAGAATGTCCCCCTTGCTAGTCTAAGCAAGGGAGTTATATACTTTTTAAATTAGTTATTACAGTAAATCAAAAGAATGTCTCAAGGTTGTACAGATCTTACTAGATCCACTCCCATAATTTACATTTTAAGACAACAGGATTAGCCAGAAAGGTTTTCAAGAAGGAAAAACTGTCCTCAAGCAGGATACATTGCTGTTATATCATCCTTAGTACAGGGTTTAAACTGAGTTGTTTGTTGTGTAATCATCAGTTCCAGGCCTAAAAAAAAAAAAAAAAAAAAAAAAGGTTTCATGTGATTAAGACTAAGGAATGTAGAAGAAAAAAAAGATGTTTGACCTTTCCTTCTCCTTGAGAACTCCAGACCTCTATTTCCTCCTTGGAGACCCTGGACTTCCTATGAACCTGCCTAGGAAATTACTCTCTCAACTGTTCATTCTGTTTTGTCAGTGAAATAAAGTATAAATTATGATGATTTTGAAAGCTCTGCATGCCTCTTGACAAGGTCTGATCTAATTTCTGGCTTCAAGAGATAAGAGGTCAGATCTCTATGCTATGGTTTTTCAACCTCAGCACTATTGATGTTTAAGGTTGGTTTATCCCTAATGGGGGCTGTCTTGTGAATTGCAGCGTGTTGAAGAATATCTCCATCCCTTCCCACTATACACCAGTAACACCAACACATTTGTAATCACCAAAACCATTTCCAGACACTGCCAGATATCTCCTGTGGTGGAGGGGGAGGGGAATGGGGGGGGGAGAATCACCCCTGATTAAAAACCCATATTTACGTGAGCAGGGCTGCCCTGGTGGCTCAGACAGTAAAGAATCAGTCTGCAGTGCAGGAGACTGGGGTTCGATCCCTGGGTCAGCAAGATCCTCTGGAGAAGGAAATGGCAACCCACTGGAGTATTCTTAGCAATCAATCCCATGGACAGAGGAAGCCTGGTGGGCTAAGTTCCATGGGGTCCCCAAGAGTCAGACACGACTGAGCAACTAACACACACCTTTTAATGTTAGCAACATCTTTCTTGAAAAGATTTTAAGTTATGGGTCTGGACATAAGATATGCTATGAGAATACTGAGTTCTCTAAGAATATTTTTTTATCACAGACCAGACCAGTAATAAAAAAATATTGACAGGAAATAGAGAAGCACTGCTTCTGGTTCAAACACACATATACAAATCTAATGTTTTTTACTCATGACACTTCTGACAACCAAATGTGTAGGGGTTTTTTGTTTTTGCTTTTTCCCCCACACAAACCTAGTCTCTCCGGGGCTTATTCAGTGACTCAGCAGTAAAACCTCCACCTGAAATGCAGGAGATTTGCGAGAGACATAGTTTTGATCCCTGGGTTGGGAAGATCTCTGGAGAAGAAAATGGCAACTCACCCCAGTATTCTTGCCTGGAGAATCCCATGGACAGAGGAGCCTGGCAGGCTACAGCCCATGGGGTCGCAAAAAGTAGGACATGACTGAGCCACAAAACAACAGCAACAACCTAGTCTCTAAGCCCCTGGACATGACCTGAGCATCCTACAACCCTATTCTAACACTAACTAACTGGAGTAAATGCAGACTCTATACTTTATGAGCTCAGTCCTATTTTATTGTATTTATTTATTTATTTTTGGTTACACCATCTGTGGGATCTTAGCTCTCTAGCCAAGGATCAAACCCTCGGCCCGGGCAAGTGAAAGCTGAGTCCTAGCCACTGGACTACCAGAGAATTCCTGGACTCAGTTCCCTCTTAGACGCCCATCGTAAGTCTGGGTGTCCCATTCTTCTAACCAACTGACTATAAATTGGGGGTCCCATCAGTTCCCTCTCAAATTTAATAATTTGCTAGAATGACTCATAAAACTAAGGAAAGCACTTCATTTACTATCACTGCTTTATTATGAAGACTAGAAGACAGGAAGAACACGATGGAAGAGATACACAGGGCAAGGTATCTGGAAAGGGGCATGGAACCTTACCTGGCACCGCAATGCATTCTATTACATAAGCCTGATTGACTAAACATTGACAGTTGGTGACTAACTCAATCTTCAGCATATCTCCCTTCCCCGGTCCCAGATAGGGCTGAAAGTTCCAACCCTATAAGCACATTGTGTGTCTCTCTGACCACCAGTCCTAAGCCATCTAGGACCCCCCAGATCAACCATCTCATTAGCACACAAAAGACCTGCTTATCACTCCAGAGATTCACTTCAAATCAATTGTGTTAAGAACTGGGACTCTGAACAAATGCTCTGACAAAAAAGAACCCTATTGTCCCATCACTCAGAAAGTTTTACAGGGGTTTCATTTTATTTTAATTTTTGGCTGTGCTGCATGGCATATGGGATTTTATTTCCCCAACCAGGGATCAAACCTGTGCCTCCTGCAGTAGAGGCAGAAAGTCTATACCACTGGACCATCAGAGATTTTCCCTACAAGGGTTTTAGAAGCTCTGTGCTAGGAACGGTGGAGAAAATATAGAATTCTTATTATACTACCACATAACTACAATTTACTCTGTCTGCCAACAGGATTCCCACCTGTTGTTCCTTCTTCCTCTTAATTCCCCTTCAAGGCACAAGTTACTGTCTTCAGACAGATGGTGGTCCAGAGAGCATCATTTTCCCTGATGGGCTTCTCTGTGACTATTGGGGAAACAATCTTAAATTTGGACCCAGAACGAGAGGAATTTTATAGACTGTGAAGTTGAATTATAGAAGGAAGGCGGAATGTGATAGCTTAAGTAAATCTGTGGCCGTCTCTATGGAGCATTGAGTAATCTCTTAGAATAGGAGATAGTAAGGAGACCACTCAAGGTGGGAAAATAAAAGATTGGAAGGAAATCGCACAGTGGAGAAGTGAGATTTCCCCATTACCTGAAAGTGTGATCTCTACCCTCAAGCAAGCCAGAAAATACACATATTAGATTTTACTATAAATAACAGGAAAGGGAAAAAGAGCTAGACTCTAATGCAGTACGAGCAAGGTGCTCAAATAACTTAAAAATAAATAGAGGTCTTTGACTTCTGGGCATTACATCAGCACAGTCCTCTGTTCTTCTAAGAGCTCAGACCTTGCCAGAGGCAGGGGTCATTAGAAGGGAGACAGAAGTGCAAAGAGGTCATGGTCTCTAAAAGAAATGTATTTAGTACTTCTTTTCCAATTGAAAAGAATGTTTCATTTCAACCTATTAACTTTTCATTTTAAAGCCAGTAATAAAGTATAATATTTCTAAGAAGGTTTGGAACACATTTTACAAATAGTCTAGGAACTGAATATTGAAATCCTTAGATTATTTTGAATCCACATGTTTAATATCTCTAGATTCAATTATTTAATCTAGTTAAACTAGGGAAAATGAAGTTTACTCAAGGTTAAAATAAACTTAATTTTTATGCCCAAACCACCAAAAACTGAGTATACAATGTTTTTAATTCTGATGCTTTCCTCAAGGGCAAGTATTTTCCTTAAATTAACTAGATACTATAGATATCTAGAAATCAATAACCTCAGGACCTTTACCATAAGATCACTAGTGCATGAGCATATAGCTTATCAGTTTTGTTTGAGGGGCTTCAATTTTGACCTTGCTTGGGAAATTTAGGCATCAAATTTTGGATCATTTGACTGGAAGTTAATTAGCCCTTTGGGGTGATGTTTCCTTTGAATGACATTCAAGGGAAATAGGAGAGCCTGAGCTGACAGAAAATTTTAGATGACTTTGCAATAGAGAAATTACTTTTTTATGGATATGGGGAAGCTAATGCTGTTACCTAATACTAATTAACTCTGCTTAGCAAAAGCCCCAGTAGGTGCACAAAATTAGCACATTGCCATATATCACTTTGAGAACAAAGGTCTGTATAGTCAAAGATATAGTTTTTCCAGTAGTCATGTATGAATGTGGGAGCTGGACCATAAAGGAGGCTGAGCACCAAAGAATTGATGCTTTCAAACTGTGGTGCTGGTGAAGGCTCTTGAGAGTCCCTTTGAGAGCAAGGAGACCAAACTAGCCCATCCTAAAGGAAATCAACCTTGAATATTCATTGGAAGGATTGATACTGAAGCTGAAGCTCCACTATTTTGGCCACCTGATGGGAAGAGCCACCTAATTAGAAAAAGACCTCGATGTTGGGAACGATTGAGGGCAAGAAGAGAGGTCAGCAACAGAAGATGAGATGGTTGGATGGCATCCCGGACTCAATGGACATGAGTTTGAGCAAACTCAGGGAGATAGTGAAGGATAGAGAAGCCTGGCGTGCTGAGTCTATGGGATTGTAAAGGGTTGGACACGACTTAGTGACTGAACAACAATACTACAAAGCCCCTGTTTTCTTGCTTAGGGAAAGGAGGAAACAAATAAATGTTTTTTCAACTTCAGTGGAAAAACAGTGCTTTC
>NW_020867327.1:0-34202 GCF_003369695.1 Bos indicus x Bos taurus | reverse complement strand
TATTTCAAGAGAATCACCCTGTGTGAATTTGTAACTTAATAAAAGAAACATATTCTTTGATCTTCTACATTCTTGGCACAGAAAAGGTTCCTAAAGCCTTTAGAATTTCCCAAGTGGTGAGAGCAATCAATGTCTTTGTTATGTTAATGAGTGACTTTGGAAACCACCTCTAAGGATGGGGGATGGTTGCCAGCAGAACCAACCAAGTGATTAGAGGGTTGGAACTTTCAGTACTACCCTCTGACTTCCCTGGAGGAAAGAGAGGTTAGAGGTAAATCAATCATCACTGGCCGGTGAGCTCATCAATCATGACTATATAATGAAGCCTGAAGGATGGGTGTCATAGAGGTTCCAGGTTGGTGACCACATCCATATAACAGGAAGGTGGTTTAGTCTGTGTTGTTTGTTTAGTTCCTAAGTCATGTCCAACTCTTTCGACCCCATGGACTGCAGCATGCCAGGCCTCCCTGTCCATCAGGGGAAAGCTTTAAAATACACTTTAACACACTGGTAAACATAAGTAAGTATTTCTCTGAGCTCTGTGAGCTGCTCTAACAAGCAAATCCATGAGGGAAGAGGTCACGGGAACCTCTGCTTTGTAGCCAAGTTGAATGGAAGTTGTAGGTAGCCTGGGAACCTACCACTTGAGATTGGCATCTGAAGAGGCAGGGAAGTCTCGTGAGACTGAGTCCTTACCCCATGAGATCTAACATGATCTCCAGGTTTCATTGAGTTAAATTGTGGGACACCCAGTTGGCATCGCAGAGAATTGCTTGGTGTGGGAAAACCTCCACACACTGGATGACCAGAAATGCCAGAAGTGTTGTGAATGTGGCAGTAGTGTGAGATCAAAGGGGTTGGATTTGTCTAACCCTCCTTGGTTTCTGTATTAAGAATGGACTGAAGGGAAGGGAGACAGGAGCAGAAGGGGATGGACAGAGGATGAGATGGTTGAATGGGATCACCGACTCGATGGACATGAGTTTGAGCAAGCTCTGGGAGTTGGTGAGGACAGGGAAGCCTGATGTGCTACATCTATAGGGTCACAAAGAGTCGGACATGACTAAGCAACTGAACTGAACTGAAGGGAAGAGAAGGGCAAGAACAGAAGCAGAGAGATCTACTCCTGGAGCAGGTGCTGTAATAGGTCATTTTAATAAGAGGCACTGAGAGGCAGGTGAGAGATGATAATGGTTGGTACAGGTACTGGGGCATGACAAAAAAGTGGTTGAGTTCCAAATAAAAATTGAAGTTAGAGCTGGGCAGGATTTGCTGATGACCCCTAAGTAGAGGTGTTTGACTTGGAGTGTAGTGATTTTGTGATCAAAATCACTATTACAAGCAGAGGTGTCAACCAGGAAGTCACAGTATGGGTCTGAACTTTATGGGAGAGGTCTGGACTGAAGCTAGAAATTTGGGAGTTACCACCAAAGGTGGTAATTAAAGTCACAAGACTGGTTAGCATTACCCCGGAGCAGGTGAGGACAGAGAACAGCAGAGAGAGGAGAGGTGCAGTCACAAGCCAAGGAATGCCTGCAGCCATCGGAAAGCTGGAAGAGGCAAGAAACCTGATCATCCGTAGAGTAAGTGCAACCCTACTGACAGCTTGGTTTGACTTCTGGGCTCCAGAGCTGTGAGAGAACACATGCCTGTTGTTTTAAGCCAATCAGTTTGTGGTGATTTGTTATAGCAGCCACAGGAAACTAATACAGTATCCCCCATTGTCTTGAGAGTTTTAATAGTGGCTGCTTTAATTATCGTATCTTTTCCTCTTTGTAAAATGTTATTCAGTACTTCAAATAATAGTCTCTAGGTTTCAAAAAAAAATAAAAATACTCGATTTTGCAAAGAAGGCTACATAGATGTACCACACAAAAATCAGGTTTCTTTGTTTATTATATTTTCCTTGAACAAACAATAAACAGGGAAAGCAGGTTTTCCTTGAAGTCTGCCTATTGCCTCAACTAGCTGCTATGTGCCTGTTGTGGATAAATTTCGAGGTCATCCAGGAAGGAAGGATAAACTATTAGCTGACAATCAAGAAATGGAAAGCTTCAGTATTGTGACTCCTGTTTTACATTCCTGCCAAATAATAGCCATTTCAGAAGCTATCAACAGAAAACAAAGATGGAAATTTGATCTATTCCTTTGTTGATAGCTGCTCCTTAAATATACAATATTATATTGCCTCTCTTTATTGCCACATCTATAATTCTAGTTTATTACATCATAAGCAATTTACTATAGACCTATATTTACTGCACCTTTAATTTCAAGGCTACACATTTAAATTCTAAGATTCCCTTTGATAAATGCTCTCTTCCTATTCAGCTTAACCTCTTCTTGTTACTTTGGAGATCAAAATATTCTTGATGAAGGTTTCATGGCAGGTGAATTTGGAGGGGCAGCAAGTGTTTCTTGACCTAGTGGACAGTGAAAGGACAAGGGTATCTGAATTTTTATTTTTCAAGAAGTCCTGCGTGAGGACAGAACTGTGCATAAGGATGAGGACAGACTCAGTGGTCTGGCTGTTGACCAAATCTGCTACAAGTGTCTTCACACCTCGGTGTCCTTTGAAAAGGGACAATGGGGTATAGTGTCCCCCCCCTTGAGATAGTGACCACACCCAAGCTGTCTCCTTGATGTCTCAGAGATAGCATGAATTCAGTAGGAGTGGCCTTTGAGGAAAAAGAAATATGTCTATGGGGTGAGGAATTTCTTCAAAGGATAGCCAGTTCTGGGAAAGACTAGTTAAGAAAACGGTTATGCTTTATGAACAGTTTAGCAGATGCTGCCAGTATTTTTCTTAATAAATTCCAATTGCACATAAAGAAAAAAAAGTACCCAAAGCCGAAAGTACTCTTATGCCAGTGATATTCAATATTCAATGTAATTCAATCATCAAATTTTATTGGCAAGCTATTCATATCTAAGACTATGCTAGCTAGCCACAAAGATGAAAGTCTTTCCTGATTCTTCTTTGAGAGTTGAACTCTTCCCTCTCTTTTGATAACATATAATCTAGCTCATGGGGTTTCCCAGGCAGTGCTAGTGGTGAAGAAACCTGCCTGCCAGTGCAAGAGATGTAAGAGATGCAGGTTCAATCCCTGGGTCGGAAAGATGCCCTGGAGGAGAGCACTGGCAACCCACTCCAGTATTCTTGGCTGGAGATCCCATGGATTGAGAACCTGGCAGGCTACAGCCCATAGGGTTACAAAAGAGTCAGATGTGACTGAAGTAACTTAACACACACACACACACACACACAACACACACAATCTAGCTCATTTTTGAAGACTTCATTTTGGTGTAAAATTATAAGCTGATGTCTGTTTCTTAGGGGTAGGGACAGTCTTTGTTGATACTTGCCCTCTCTGCCAGGACTCAGTGCAATGATTTGAGCATAGTACATTGTCCCCAACAAAAGATCAATCAGTTGAATTGAGCCTCTTTTGCTTTAACATCTTACCTGATAAAGTGGTAAGTTGTGCCAAGACCAAGAGGCTTATGAGAGAGGAGGTGGTTGTTGAGGGAGTTAGATAAGCGTGACTTTCCCCATCGCTGCCTTTTTAGCAGTGATGGCTCACTCTCTTTCAACTATTACGGTCCATCGTCCCAAGCACGTTCAGAGCTCTGATTCTCTCTGAACGCTCACTTTCTTCAGGCTGCCAGCACCACCGCATCCTGGAGGAATGGCTCATCTCCTATTCAGCTACTGCTTTCAGGCCAGAACCAGGAATATTGCCAAAGGATTCATGCCAAAGTTTTATTCTTATGAACGTCTGTGATCATTCTAACGTCTCTGGAGAGCAGTTACATTTTTAGCTTTCAACATCTCATTTAAATGCTGAAAAGGCTCAATTTCATTATCTACTTATTAACTAAATCGATAAAATATGCCAAGTTCATAACCTGTAGTTCCAGGGAAGCTGTGTTAGACATTTCATCATATTTTTCTAGTTTTCTTCCCCCTTTATTTCTGCTGTTCCTTAAGCTGAAATTTTGTCTTGCTGAGAAGGAAATATTGCTGTTAAAGATGAGAACGGATGTCTGAAGCCAGAACAAGTGGAAGCTCAAAGTTCTGACAGAGCAGTATTTACCAACGTGTGTGCACAGAAGTCACCCATGAGATGCTGCATACAAAGAGTTCAGTGGTCAAGTATATTTGGGAAGACAGCTGAATACCATCTCTTTTTGGAAATTCACACTGCATGATAACATATAAAATTCTTTGAGAAGCTCTATAGTAAAGAAACCAATTTGATTCTGTTTAATCCAGTGTCCTTCAAATTCATTTGATTACGGGTTGTGTTTTTTTTTTTTTTTGCAACTGGGACATGCAAACACATGTCCTGAGAAACATATTTTGAAAAATGTGATACAATGACCTTCTTTCTTTGGGACTAAAAAATAATTTGCAGTCTTAAGTATTTTGCTTTTGTGCTCATTTTAATGAAAAGTTAAAAAATTATTGGTCAGAAATACAAACCTCTATGACACAGCTTTTGGAGAAATTACTATTGGATTTATACCAACAACTTTTATCTCTTTTTCCATTTACAAAAATAAGAAGAGGGTCTGTGTTTCTATGAAAAAAAAGGCACCTTTTAATCAGTCATTTCAGATATGTTGTAGTCAGGATGCAAGTTCCTGACATTTAATGCAGATATTTAAAAATGCAAAGCCCTCTGCTACATTTTCTTTTTCTTTTTATTCTTTTCCATTAGGTTTTAATATCTCTGCATATTTATTTGAAACATTAATAAAGCCTTTTAATGAAACTTTTCATTCACTGATTTAGATGTTGTGCAAAATGGTATAACAGGCAATAATTATCATGTAGAACACCTGAAAAGGTTACAGAATCTCAAAATTAAACAACATATTTTCCTATAGCCCTCTTCCAGTAAAGAATTTCATGCTGAAATTCTGTATTTGTTATTGTTCAAGTTTCCCAGAATCTAGAAAGTACTTCTGTTGAACATACACTCCTAGATTGGCTCAGTCACATTCTCAGGTCTGACACTAAAAAATGAACAGTTTTCCAAAGCAGAAAAATAATAATTTCAAGCTCTACCACTCAGAGAGTTAACAATATCAAGATTTAGGGGCATTTTCTTCCAATTTTTTCCCAATGTTTATATCTATACTAGAATTATGTTGCATATAAGATGTTGGGTTTTTGTGTTTTTTCTCTTAATGACATTTTCTATGTTATTTAATATTTAGTAAAATAAAGTCTTAATATGTATAATATTTCATCTCAAAATACAAAGGTTTGTTTAGATAACTCTGTTGCTGGATGTGTATCTATTTCCAATTCTTGTTATCCCAAATGTTTCAATAGATATATTTTCATGAAAAATATTGTCTATTTATGTCTTCAATTATGTTCATTCTCAAAGATCTTGATGCATATTAATTACCTTCAAGAAAGCTTGCATCAATTTACATGCCTACATGAGTGTATAAAAGGGTGTATTTCTCTGGATCTCTAAGCATTGTAAATTTAAAAGAAAATCAATTCTCTAGGCAAAATCTTTGCAATTGATGGTTATTTAAATTCACACTTCATTGACTATTAATGAAGCTGAACATTTTCCCACAGTGTCCTATTGTATTTCATTGTAATTGTTTTTTCTTCCATTCTTAATTTCTGGGTTTTGTCCATTTTGAGAGGGGTATCCATACTTATCTTATACATTTATGCATTAAGGAAACAAATTATCTTCCCATAATTGTTTGATATTTTTTCCACTTTGCTATGATTTTTAATTTTATCTTTTTCCTGATCATGAAAGTTTACTTTTTTTTTTGGAATTTTATCTTTTTATAGTGAAGATATTTACTTATTTTCTTCTGGGAACTGTTCTCCACTCATGCTTCCATACCGTTTTGTGGTGAAGCAGCAGTGGCTGTTTTATGCTCTGGTGACAAGTGAGTATATGAAGAAATGCTAATCTCTTGCTGAACTTCCTAGGTGGCGCTAGTGGTAAAGAATCTGCCTGCCCATGCAGGAGATTAAGATGTGGGTTCGATACCTGGGTCAGGAAGATCCCCTGGAGAGAGCAATGGCAAACCACTCCAGTATTCTTGACTAGACAACTCCATGGACAAAAGAGCCTGGCCAGCTACAGTCCGTGTCCCAAAGAGTTGGACACGACTGAACTACTAATGCATAATGCATCTGTTGGACTTTCACGTGAGGGTCCATCTCTCTTCCCGTACTCAACCTACAAAACTGGAAGCTCAACAGTTGTCAACACACTCCCTGCCTTTCACCATATTGGTAGAGAAACGGAGAGAACACAAGCAGTGATTAGAACTGAAGGGGTTGTACAAAGGACAGCAGAGATTAAAAGTATCTTAATGGGGTTCAGGTCTCCGCTTCTAGTTGTTTCTGAGGCCCAGCCACACCCTTACCTTTGCACCTCCATATATTAATCCATGAGCTTCCCAGGTGGTGCTAGTGGTAAAGAACCTGTGTGCCAATGCAGGAGATAAGAGATGCGGGTTCAGTCCCTGGATGGGGAAGATCCCCTGGTGAAGGAAACGGCAACGCACTCCAGTATTCTTGCCTAGAGAATTCCATGGACAGAGGAGCCTGTCCAGCTACAGTCCATGGGGTTGCAGACTGAGCCACTGACAGATATTAATACATATAATAAATTCTCCTTTTCAACTTAAACTAATTTCTTGTGGGTTTTTATTAAATGCAACCAGAGTTGTAGCTGATATTTTATCTTTATGACATTTGTTTTATTGCTGTAACATTTAAAAAATTCTCTCTATTGTAATATCAGAGAAATATTGCCTACTATTCTTTTCTGTTGACTTTTAAATATTTAGTGTTCTAATGTCTTTAGAATGTATTTTGTGTATGGTGTGAGGTAAACTTTTTTTTTTGGTAATATATGAAGACATTAATAAATATGCTATACTAAAAGAAATTCTAATTATTGTGGAATTTTAGACAAAGGAATATTAAATCTAGGTCAGGGGTTAAAATATGTTTCCTGAAACTTTTGGTTTGCTTATGAAGAAAGCATAGAATTTTGAGCGGTACAGAAACATAGTCAGAGCATTAGAAAAGACTTAAAATTTGGAAAATATTGGTCAATTTAGGACAATGTTCCTGGAAATAAGTTAAAATTTTCCCCTGCCTTTTTGTCTCCAGCTGTAGAGGTTTCAGGTATGGAAGTGAGAAATAGATTTAAGGGCCTAGATCTGATAGAGTGACTGATGAACTATGGAATGAGGTTCGTGACATAGTACAGGAGACAGGGATCAAGACCATCCCCAAGAAAAAAAATGCAAAAAGGCAAAATGGCTGTCTGGGAAGGCCTTACAAATAGCTGTGAAAAGAAGAGAAGCAAAAAGCAAAGGAGAAAAGGAAAGATATAAGCATCTGAATGCAGAGTTTCAAAGAATAGCAAGAAGAGACAAGAAAGCCTTCCTCAGCGATCAGTGCAAAGAAATAGAGTAAAATGACAGAATGGGAAAGACTAGAGAGCTCTTCAAGAAAATTAGAGATACCAGGGAACATTTCATGCAAAGATGACCTCGATAAAGGACAGAAATTGTATGGACCTAACAGAAGCAGAAGATATTAAGAAGAGACAGCAAGAATACACAGAACTGCACAAAAAAGAACTTCACGACCCAGATAATCACGATGGTGTGATCACTGACCTAGAGCCAGACATCCTGGAATGGGGAGTCAAGTGGGCCTTAGGTAGGATAACAATGAGCAAAGCTAGTGGAGGTAATGGAATTCCAGTTGAGCTCTTTCAAATCCTGAAAGATGATGCTGTGTAAGTGCTGCACTCAATATGCCAGCAAATTTGGAAAACTCAGCAGTGGCCACAGGACTGGAAAAGGTCAGTTTTTATTCCGATCCCAAAGAAAGGCAATGCCAAAGAATGTTCAAACTACTGCACAATTGCACTCATCTCACATGCTAGTAAAGTAATGCTCAAAATTCTCCAAGCCAGGCTTCAGCAATATGTGAACCGTGAACTTCCTGATGTTCAAGCTGGTTTTAGAAAAGGCAGAGGAACCAGAGATCAAATTGCCAGCATCCCCTGGATCGTGGAAAAAGCAAGGGAGTTCCAGAAAAACATCTATTTCTGCTTTATTGACTATACCAAAGCCTTTGACTGTGTGGATCACAATAAACTGTGGAAAATTCTGAAAGAGATGGGAATACCAGACCACCTGACCTGCCTCTTGATAAACCAATATGCAGGTCAGGAAGCAACAGTTAGAACTGGACATGGAACAACAGACTGGTTCCAAATAGGAAAAGGAGTATGTCAAGGCTGTATATTATCACCACGCTTATTTAACTTCTTTGCAGAGTACATCATGAGAAACGCTGGGCTGGAAGAAGCACAAGCTGGAATCAAGATTGCTGGGAGAAATATCAATAACCTCAGATATGCAGATGACACCACCCTTATGGCAGAAAGTGAAGAGGAACTCAAAAGCCTCTTGATGAAGCTGAAAGTGGAGAGTGAAAAAGTTGGCTTAAAGCTCAACATTCAGAAAATGAAGATCATGGCATTCGATCCCATCACTTTCTGGGAAATAGATGGGGAAACAGTGGAAACAGTGTCAGACTTTATTTCTTTGGGCTCCAAAATCACTGCAGATGGTGACTGCAGCCATGAAATTAAAAGACACTTACTCCTTGGAAAGAAGTTATGACCAACCTATATAGCATATTCAAAAGCAGAGACATTACTTTGCCAACAAAGGTCCATTTAGTCAAGGCTATGGTTTTTCCTGTGGTCATGTATGGAAGTGAGAGTTGGACTGTGAAGAAGGCTGAGCACCGAAGAATTGATGCTTCTGAACTATGGTGTTGGAGAAGACTCTTGAGAGTCCCTTGGCCTGCAAGGAGATCCAACCAGCCCATTCTTAAGGAGATCAGCCCTGGGATTTCTTTGGAGGGAATGATGCTGAAGCTGAAACTCCAGTACTTTGGCCACCTCATGCGAAGAGTTGACTCATTGGAAAAGACTCTGATGCTGGGAGGGATTGGGGGCAGGAGGAGAAAGGGACGACAGAGGATGAGATGGCTGGATGGCATCACTGACTCGATGGACATGAGTTGGGTGAACTCCTGGAGTTGGTGATGGACAGGGAGGCCTGGCTTGCTGCGATTCATGGGGTCTCGAAGAGTCGGACTCGACTGAGCGACTGAACTGAACTGAACTGATTCTGTTCTGCATTGATTTTAATCCCCCATTTGGAGCTACAAGCCTGAACTTTCTTGTGTAATCTAGGGTCTCTACAACTGTACAGTGCATTGCACAGACAAAGGTGGCCAGTGAATGCTTGCGAAATGGATGCATAATGGAATGTGAGTTTTAACTGGAAAGACAGGTAGTGGGGAGGTAGGCCAGGGATTCACTTACAATGTTAACATGATCTAACTAGTGTTTTAAGCAGGTTATTATACAGTTATAGTTTTATAATATATATTTAGAGCACCTTTATGTTTTTCTCCATTATTTTTTTATGGCACAATTTGCTATGTACATACTTCTACCCAAAGTTGTCTTTGGTTTTTCGAAGTTGATCTCTTATCGTGAAAAAAGTGAAAGTGAAAGTGTTAGTTGCTCAGTTGTGTCCAATTCTTTGTGACTCCATGGACTATATGTAGCCTGCCAGGCTCTTCTGTCCATGAGATTCTCTAGGCAAGAATACTGAAGTAGGTTTCCATTCTCTTCTACAGAACTCCCATCATAAATCCAAACTATTAGCTAAAAGTAACAATTGATTCATTTCTGAAAATCAAATTCTGAAATCAAACAAGTGCATCTTATGTGAATCATCACAAATATGAACTAACCAGGAAGAATAATGAGAGAAGAAAAGTCAACGTGCGTTTGTAACTTGGAGGATGTTTCTGGTTAGCAACTAGAATGACTAACCATCATGGTTTTCCTGGGTTGCAGAATTTTCAGTGTTAAGACCAGGATAGTATGTCACTCTAGATCATGAACTTCTTATTGCAAAATTCAGGTCACTCTGTAACTTGACTAACATAAGCATCTTTGACTTCACCAAAATTAGGTGAATATCTGTGGGGAGCACTGGGGAGTGTAATTCATGCCGTCTGAAAGCAACTTGATATTTAATTCTTCCAACTTTAGAAATTGGAGAGCATCTCAGCAATGTAATTGCAAGGGCTAGGAAAAGGACTAAAAAACCTCAGATATAAAAGTTAACTCTAGCTATAAATGCTTCTTATAGTTTTGATTCTAATTTCCACTGGGATTCTTTATAAATAAATCTCTTTATCCTTCAACTTTTTAACTTATCAAATGTGACTGATAACATGGAATGACAACAATGAGTTATTATAATGCTGAATGATCAAAAGCATTCTGTAAGCATCGTGCCAAGTTTCTTCTAAAGCCTAATCTTCTCTGAGGATGGAATTTGATTAGATATTTTACTATTTTCCTTAGAATTCAGAGTCCAGCTTTTCACAGGACAAGGGACAGTGAATTTGAATCTGCATTTGGATGAACTCAAATATTCTTGGGGCTTGAAGATCACTGATGACTCTGTCTCTCACAAGCATCCTCTGAATTTGGGTAGGAGTCCCTTCTCATTGCCATGTAACTGGACAGAATCCAGGAATACATGCCTGGGTGGAAACACTAGTTCATACTTGGGCACCGTGAGTGCATGATGAGTCACTTCAGTCATGTCCGACTCTGCGATACTTTGGACTGTAGCCCACCAGCCTCCTCTGTCCATGGGATTCTTCAGGCAAGAATACTGGAATGGATTTCCATGCCCTCCTCCAGGGGATGTTCCTGACCCAGGGATCGAACTTGTGTCTCTTATGTCTCCTGCACTGCAGGCGGGTTACCTGGGAAGCCACTGGATACCACATACTGAGCTGAAGTTGTACTCAATTTCATAGCACAGGAGGACTTTCTAGTAACTGCTGATGGGGGCCTGAGGAGTCAACAACGACCTGGTGAGGGCGAGCCTGGGGCCATCACAATCCACAGATGAAAGCTAGCTCCAGGGAAAAAGGAACGAAAGAGCCAGAGTTGGAACTAGGGCAACGGGAACACGAAAGAAGTCAGGAAAGGTAAACAACAGTTTAATTCAATATTTCAAACATCTAAAATTAATGAGAAAATTCTGTGATGAATAAAATATCTGAATTGCCAATAAAGTCAGACTCTTCCGCTCTCCTTGAAGTCTCACTCACTGGCCTCCGCCTGACCCTGACTCTGCTCAGCTCTATACTGGGAGAACCATGGGCTGCAGTCACATCAGAGAGTAGCCTTCTCACCAGTGTGTTCATGATGGTTGGGAATTCAGCCATCTGAACTTGAGTGTGTCTACTTCAGTGAAGTAAGAAAGTTAGAATAACTTTTCAATGTACCTACTTTCAACTAAAGAGTGGCTTGTGTGTACTTAGTCGCTTAGTGGTGTCTGACTCTTGGCAACCCCGTGGACTATAGCCTGCTAGGCTCCTCTGTCCCTGGGATTTCCCAGGCAAGAACACTGGAGTAGCTTGCCATTTCCTTCTCCAGGGGATCTTTCTGACTCAGGGTTCGAACCTGGGTCTCCTGGGTCTCCTGCGTTGCAGGCAGATTCTTTACTTGCTAAGCCATCAGGGAAGCCCTAGAGAGTGGTTTAGGTACTCAAAATATTGTTTTCATAAAAATTGAACACTTTCAGTGACAACCACTGTGGTAAGGACTTTATATATATTGCAATATATGTATTATTTGGAAACGGCAATGGCACCCCACTCCAGAACTCTTGCCTGGAAAATCCCATGGACAGAGGAGCCTGGTAGGCTACAGTCCATGGGGTCGCTAAGAGTCGGACACAACTGAGCGACTTCACTTTCACTTTTCACTTTCATGCATTGGAGAAGGAAATGGCAACCCACTCCAGTGTTCTTGCCTGGAGAATCCCAGGGACGGGGGAGCCTGGTGGGCTGCCGTCTATGGGGTCGCACAGGGGTCGGACAGGACTGAAGCGACTTAGCAGCAGCAGTAGCAGCATATATATTATTTTCCCTATATATATATTTTCCTATGTATATATATTATAATCCCTCTAGTTAAGTATCTTATGAGATGCTACTGTGCTGTGCTGTGCTTAGTTGATCAGTATGTCTGACTGTTTGCAACCCCATGGACTGTAGCTCACCAGGCTCCTCTGTCCATGGGGATTCTCTAGGCAAGGATACTGGAGTGGGTTGCCATGCTCTCCTTCAGGGGATCTTCCCAACCCAGGGATTGAACCCAGGTCTTCCACATTGCAGGTGGGTGCTTCACCAGCTGAGCCACCAGGAAAGCCCAAGAATACTGGAGTGGATAGCCTGTCCCTTCTCCAGGGGATCTTCTCCACCCAGAAATCGAACCAGGGTCTCCTGCATTGCAGGTGGATTCTTTACCAGCTGAGCTACCAGGGAAGCCTGCAGATGCTACTACCATCTCTATTTTCTAGAAGAGCAAACTAAGGCTTAGAGGTGATAAATAGCTTTCCCACTGCCACATAGCTGGTAAATACTATAGTATGCTTGAAATTGGGCTGATATGGTTACAGAACCTTTTTTTTTTTTCACTTACTACTCATCCGTTGACCCTAAAAAGCAAAGAATTAAGTGAAGTAGCTAATATCTTACAAGCAAGTGCCCATGTGTGACTGAAACACAAATAACTGAATAAGGAAAGAAACACGTACAATAACTGAGGTCTCTGGGAAATGTATCCTGAGCATTTTTGAAAGTGAAGAACCAAAATCTCTGTTAGTTTTAATCATTATTCAGAAACTGATACCAAGAGTGTGTTAGTTGCTCAGTTGTATCTGACTCTTTGCGACCCCACGGACTGTAGCCCACCAGGCTCCTCTGTCCATGGGGTTCTCCAGGCAAGAATACTGGAGTGGATTGCTATTCCCTTCTCCAGGGGATCTTCCTGACCCAGGGGTCAAACCCTGGTGTCCTGCACTGCAGGCAGATTCTTCCCTGTATGAGCCACCAGGTACTGTTAATACCTGGAGGATATTAAGAGTGGATATTAAGAGGCAGGATAGCTAATAAGATGATGGTGAGAGACTGGGTAACTCAGGGTCTCAGCTTTAGAGCCAGTTTTCTGACTCAACAGTGCCTCACAGGGATGTCATAGATCTTGTATCTTGCAAAAAAATTTACCTTTATTATGCACTGGACAGAGCTTTGAAAGCAGTAGCCTGGCAAAGTATGGTCATATATGCTGATTACTGACCACGTAGACTTAAAGCGGGTGAGCTGTTTTGAGAGTGAGTATATAGTCTAAGTGCATGGTCAGAAACGTTTCTGTTGCTGGACATTCTGGTGCTCAGAGTCTATAACATTCCTTATCCCATTTCTTGTCATTCAGTGACCCCTTTTAAATTTTTGCAGGGAGCAGTTAAGGAAGAGAAATGGTGAAACCTATTTCTGTAAAATATTATAATGTACAAAACTCACAGCAATATTTCTTTTGCCTTCACACTTTGCTCCATTCTGTTCAAGTCAAAATAGACTTTACTCTGAAAATATAAAAATGGATACAAAATTCATCCCTTTGGGCCAATATTTATGGTAGGAAGGTATACAAAAGTGCTTACTTTATCCAGATGGAATTTTTTTTCCCCCCAGTGATGGTGTATTTTAGTCTTTCGGCTTCATTCACTTAAGACTTGAGAAACTGTCTCTTGAGTCTATTTTAAGAATCACCTGACAAGGCAAGATCTTGAAACTTCTGGGATTTCTCAGAAGTTTTCAGCTTTAGGCATAGCTCTCAGCTCTAGCAGGGCTTCACAGGTGATGCGGTGGTGAAAAGTCTGCCTGCCAATGCAGGAGACAAAAGAGACGCAGATTAGATCCCTGGGTAGGGAAGATCGTCTAGAGGAGGAAATGGCAACCCGTTCCAGTATTCTCACCTGGGAAATTCCATGGATCGGGGCGCCTTTTGGGCTAAAGTCCATTGTGTCGCAGAGAGTCGGACACGACTGAAGGACTGAGCTCGCTCACACACGCAGTGCATGCTGCCACTTCCTCACTTGCTTGCCTTGCTAGTCAGCTTTGGAGAACAGAGCTTGTGCCTTCACTTCCATCAGTTGCTGTATGTTTCTTTGTCAGAGTATAATTTTTGTAAAATTAGCACTTCATTTTTTCAGAAAAACTTAAAATATATGTTTTAAGTATTCAACTACATCTCAAAGTAGAAAGATAAGAACCTGAGGTCAAAAGATTTTTTTTTTCCCCTCTAGTCAGAATGGTCTTCATTCCCTGTCAGAAACCTTAGCTTTAAAAGCTCTGCAGCATGTCCGTAGAGCCTTTGACAACAGCTTCTGTACTATATAAAAATCTCATTATGCTTATTAAGCAATGAACTTTACCGTCTCCCAAGGGAATCAGTTTGAACTAAGAGAGATATTTCCCAAAGGACCAATTGGCATAATTCACATTTCGAGACTTCTAAGCAATCTGTTCCTCTTCCCTTTTTTAAAGAAAAAAGTTATTTATCTTGATTTACTAACAATGTATTGCATAAGTCACTGCCAATTTCAGAAATACAGGTTAAAAGCTCATTATATCAAAAATTCATCCTTGAATTTTCTTCTCTTTAATTTTAAAATACTTTTATGTAGAAAAGAAAGCTGATCCACTCAAGAATTCATTGAAATTTGAACACTCTGATTTCTAATTAGATTTCTTCTGATCATATTTCTACATTTTTAAAAAAGTAGAGCAAAAATTATTTATCCAGGTGCTCTTACTATGGTTACCCAATCCCAAGCTACAGCGGTCATAATTGTTACGTCATTAAATGTGAATGTGGTTGGGATCTTTTAAAACAGTGTGTGTGTGTGTGTGTGTGTGTGTGTGTGTGTGTGTGTGTGTATATGTGTGTGTGTGTGTGTGTGTGTATATATATATATTTCTCAGATAACTATTTTACTTTTATGTATAAAATACAACTTCTTTCACTTTGAGCTATTTGAATGCTATGGCCATATTTTCTTGTTTACAAACTGCTGTCAGTTATGGCATATAGCCTATTTCAGATTCAGAAAAATCCTCCTATCCCTTAGTGCCTCTACTAACTTGCACGTTTCTGGGGTACAATTCTTTCCTATCAGAGTCTGAATTTGGCTTGTTCACTTTAGGTTGATAGAGCAACTGTGGACATGGAAGCAGCAATGGTGTATGGAACTCATTCTACTAGAACGAAGTCCCAAGTAGCCCTTGAAATAGTTGATGGGCTCATGGAACATCAGGGATGCTTCTAAAAGATGAGAATTTGTTACCCACATGCAAGATGAATTTTCAGACAGTCACCCTATCCACCTCTCTTCTGGAACATTCTTATTTGGCTCGGATTCACTTACATGAGAAACCAAACATGCTTCCCAAATTAAACATGAGCACCCCAAGACTTGTTAGAATTCATGTTCCAATGACACTACAAGGATCTCATTTTTATTAAGTTGGATATTTACTTTATGGAGGACTATAGTCAGAGGAGCCTGGTGATCTGCAGTCCATAGGGTTGCAAAGAGTCGGACATGACTCTAGAGACTTGGCATGCACACATGCATGCATGTGTAAATTTATAGACATTTACCAGATAGCACGCTTGGTAAGATTTAAGGCTTTGGGGAACATTTTTTTATGAGCAGGGCAGAGAGACTTGGCATCTTCTCTTAAAATGTTCACAGCAGGTTGCACAAACAGTGTTCAAAGCTGTGAAAGGGACATCTAACTATTTATTTCACTCAAAGGGCTTTAGAAAGCTGAGTTGATAATGGGCAAGAGATGTAAGTGACTAAAAATAAATTCATTCATGGTAGATAAAGAATCAAAGAGAGAAGCAGAACACATAAATAAAGAAAGGTGAAGAAGAGCTAGGGGAAAAAAAAGTCACATTTTATGTTTCCTGAATGAAAAATATACAAACAAGCAAATAAGCATATAAAAACTGCTTTAGAAACAGGGTGTTCCAGGCTCAAAAACTTGTAAGACTTCTGACTGGACTAAGAAAGAAACACTCCTTGACTCAGGACTAGTGAAATTGTCAAATGTTAAGCAGCCATTTGGAGTGTTTCCATTTACCCTTGAATGGTTCTTCCAAATGCCTATGCATTCTGCCAGACTCCCATGCTCATTTGCAAGGAATACAGCAGACAATTCAGGGCTGCATGATATGAGTGGGAAGCATGGAAGAAACTACCAAATGACCCAATAATCCCACTTCTGGGTATATGTCAGAAGGAAATAAAATCAGCATCACAAAGGGATGTTTACACACCTGTGTTCATTGCAGCATAATTCACTATAGGCAAGACACAGAAACAACTCACAAGTCCTTTGACAGATGAATAGGTATCAGTTCAGTTCAGTTCAGTCGCTCAGCCGTGTCCGACTCTTTGCGACCCCATGAATTGCAGCATGCCAGGCCTTCCTGTCCATCACCAACTCCTGGAGTTCACTGAGACTCACGTCCATCAAGTCAGTGAGGTCATCCAGCCGTCTCATCCTCTGTCGTCCCCTTCTCCTCCTGCCCCCACTCCCTCCCAGCATCAGAGTCTTTTCCAATGAGTCAACTCTTCGAATGAGGTGGCCAAAGTACTGGAGTTTCAGCTTTAGCATCATTCCTTCCAAAGAAATCCCAGGGCTGATGTCCTTCAGAATGGACTGGTTGGATCTCCTTGCAGTCCAAGGGACTCTCAAGAGTCTTCTCCAACACCACAGTTCAAAAGCATTAATTCTTCGGCACTCAGCCTTCTTCACAGTCCAACTCTCACATCCATACATGACCACAGGAAAAACCAAAGCCTTGACTAGACGAACCTTTGTTGGCAAAGTAATGTCTCTGCTTTTGAATATGCTATCTAGGTTGGTCATAACTTCCTTCCAAGGAGTAAGCGTCTTTTGATTTCATGGCTGCAATCACCATCTGCAGTGATTTTGGAGCCCCCCAAAATAAAGTCTGACACTGTTTCCACTGTTTCCCCATCTATTTCCCAGGAAGTGATGGGACCAGATGCCATGATATTGGTTTTCTGAATGTTGAGCTTTAAGCCAACTTTTTCACTCTCCACTTTCACTTTCATCAAGAGGCTTTTTAGTTCCTCTTCACTTTCTGCCATAAGGGTGGTGTCATCTGCATATCTGAGCTTATTGATATTTCTCCCGGCAATCTTGATTCCAGCTTGTGCTTCTTCCAGCCCAGCATTTCTCATGATGTACTCCACATAGAAGTTAAATAAGCAGGGTGACAATATACAGCCTTGACATACTCCTTTTCCTATTTGGAACCAGTCTGTTGTTCCATGTCCAGTTCTAACTGTTGCTTTCTGACCTGCATACAAATTTCTCAAGAGGCAGATCAGGTGGTCTCATATTCCCATCTCTTTCAGAATTTTCCACAGTTTATTGTGATCCACACAGTCAAAGGCTTTGGCATAGTCAATAAAGCAGAAATAGATGTTTTTCTGGAACTCCCTTGCTTTTTCCATGATCCAGAGGATGTTGGCAATTGGATCTCTGATTCCTCTGCCTTTTCTAAAACCAGCTCGAACATCAGGAAGCTCACAGTTCACATATTGCTGAAGCCTGGCTTGGAGAATTTTGAGCATTACTTCACTAGCATGTGAGATGAGTGCAATTGTGCAGTAGTCTGAGCAGTCTTTGGTATTGCCTTTCTTTGGGATCGGAATGAAAACTGACCTTTTCCAGTCCTGTGGCCACTGCTGAGTTTTCCAAATTTGCTGGCATATTGAGTGCAGCACTTTCACAGCATTATCTTTCAGGATTTGAAAGACCTCCACTGGAATTCCATTACCTCCACTAGCTTTGTTCATAGTGATGCTTTCTAAGGCCCACTTGACTTCACATTCCAGGATGTCTGGCTCTAGGTCAGTGATCACAGCATCGTGATTATCTGGGTTGTGAAGATCTTTTTTGTACGGTTCTTCTGTGTATTCTTGCCATCTCTTCTTAATATCTTCTGCTTCTGTTAGGTCCATACCATTTCTGTCCTTTATCGAGCCCATCTTTGCATGAAATGTTCCCTTGGTGTCTCTAATTTTCTTGAAGAGATCTCTAGTCTTTCCCATTCTGTTGTTTTCCTCTATTTCTTTGCACTGATTGCTGAGGAAGGCTTTCTTATCTCTTCTTGCTATTCTTTGGAACTCTGCATTCAGATGCTTCTATCTTTCCTTTTCTTTGCTTTTCACTTCTCTTCTTTTCATAGCTATTTGTAAGGCCTCCTCAGACAGCCATTTTGCCTTTTTGCATTTCTTTTTCTTGGGGATGATCTTGATCCCTGTGTCCTGTACAATGTCATGAACCTCATTCTATAGTTCATCGGGCACGCTATCTATCAGATCTAGGCCCTTAAATCTATTTCTCACTTCCACTGTATAATCATAAGGGATTTGATTTAGGTCATACCTGAATGGTCTAGTGATTTTCCCTACTTTCTTCAATTTAAGTCTGAATTTGGCAATAAGGAGTTCATGATCTGAGCCACAGCCAGCTCCTGGTCTTGTTTTTGCTGACTGTATAGAGCTTCTCCATCTTTGGCTGCAAAGAATATAATCAATCTGATTTCAGTGTTGACCATCTGGTGATGTCCATGTATAAAGTCTTTTCTTGTGTTGTTGGAAGAGGGTGTTTGTTATGACCAGTGCATTTTCTTGGCCAGGGGCGGCGGCCAGGAGGACCAACCCCACGTCCAAGGAGCCATGGCTGCGCAGGCGCAGGAGGGCCTAGAGGAGCTATCCCACGTTGAAGGTCAGGAAGGGCGGCAGTGAGGAGATACCCCTCGTCCAAGGTAAGGAGCAGTGGCTGCACTTTGCTGCAGCAGCTGTGAATAGATACCCCACACCCAAGGTAAGAGAAACCCAAGTAAGACGGTAGGTGTTGCAAGAGGGCATCAGAGAGCAGACACACTGAAACCATACTCACAGAAAACTAGTCAATCTAATCACACTATGACCACAGCCTCGTCTAACTCAATGAAACTAAGCCAAGCCCGTGGGGCAACCCAAGGTGAATAGGTATATATTTATACAATTTATCTCATCAAATATTGTTGTTGTTGAATTGCTAAGTCATGTCTGACTCTTTTCCATCCTATGGACTGCAGCACACTAGGCTCCTCTGTCCTCCACTAGCTCCCAGAGTTTGCTCAAATTCATGTCCACTGAGTTGGTGATGCTACCTAGAGGTGATCTCATCCTCTGCTGCCCCCTTCTTTTTTGCCTTCAATCTTTCTCAGCATCAGGGAAAAATCCTGCCATTTGTAACAATATGGATGAATCTGGAGGTCATTATGTTAAGTGAAATAAATCAGACAAAGACAAGTCTTGTATAGTATTGCTTAAATGTGGGATCTAAAATTTAAAAAACTGATTTTATAGAAATATAAATAGTGACTGTTAAGGGCTGAGGGAATAAAAAAGTGGGTTTGACATGGTTCAACGGGTACACATTTTCCAGTATAGAAGGATAAATTCTGAAGATTTAATGTATAGCATGTATCCTAATGTAACAAAAGAGTATTGCATACTTGAACATTGCTGAGAGTAGATGTTAAGCATTCTCACTGCACACATACACACAAAGTTAACTATCTAAGATGATGAATGTCTTAATTATCTTGGTCTTGGTAATCATTCTCAGTATATATGTATATCAAATCATCACATTTCACACTTTGAATATACACAGCTATGTGTGAATTAGTTACTCAGTTGTGTCTGACTCTTTGTGACCCCATGGACTGTAGCCTGCCAGGCTTCTCTGTCCATGGAGTTCTCCAGGCAAGAATACTCGAGTGGGTTGCCATTCTCTTCTTCAGAGGAACTTCCCAACCCAGGGACTGAACCCTGGTCTCCTGCATCGCAGGCAGTTTCTTTACCGTTTTCATTGATTATGTTGTTCAATAAAGGTACTAAAAAAGAGACTTTCCATAGTAAAATGAGTATAATTCCCTTTCTTCATAGAAAAGGTGAAAAATACTTATTTTGTAAGCAATTTGGGTTTTTTAGAAGGCTCATCGATAGGTTTGATTAAAACAAATCTCTGACCTTAGAAGGACTTGGGTGTGCTTATCCCTTATACAGTGACATATTCTGGGGTATGCTCCTCTCTCTGTGGTCCTCACTGATAATGAAAGCTCTCATTAGAACTAAGGCATTGAGCAAGGCAGAGGTGACCACTGACGACTTTGTGACTGCTTCATTTCAAACAATAGCCTGGTTGGAGGGTATTGTCAGAAAGCCAAATTAAAAAATCAAGACTCCACATCTCTACAAACCTAGAGTCTGTCATACAGAATGAAGTCAGACACAGAAGTATAAACATATTATTGCATATGTGTGGAATGTAGAAAAGCGGTACAGATGAACCTATTTGCAGGGCAGGAATAGAGATGCAGACAGAGAACAGACGGGTAAACGCAGTGAAGAGGAAGATGTGTGGAGTGCATTCGGAGATCGGGACTGACGTATGAGCACTGCCATGTGTAAAACAGATAGCTAGTGCGAACCTCCTATAGAGCACAGGTTGCTTAGCTCACCCTGTGATGACCTAGAGGGACAGGATGAGGGGAGAGAGAGGCAGGTCCAAGAGGGAAAGGATATAGGTATATATGTAGCTGATTCACTTGTTGAACAGCAGAAAATAACACATTGTAAAGCAATTATGAAGTGAAGTGAAAGTCGCTCAGTCGTGTCTGACTCTTTGCAACCCCATGAACTGTAATCCATGGAATTCTCCAGGCCAGAATACTTGAGTGGGCAACCTTTCCCTTCTCCAGGGGATCTTCCCAATCCAGGGATGGAACCCAGGTCTCCCATATTGCAGGCAAATTCTTTACCAGCTGAGACACAAGGGAAGCCCCAAAGCAATTATACTTCAATAAAAATAAATGATTTTTTTTTTTTTAGAAATGAGAGTCCTCCTCTTATGTTCCTTTTTAGGCTTTGTAAAGATAAACTAAGATTGGCTGGTACTTGAAACAAAGTTTTAAAGAATGCAAAGTACATGCTCTTACATACATTGTATGAAAATGATATGAAGGAGGGTTAGACAAAAAAAGTATCATATTAATCCTCTCTTTCCTACCAACTTATTCTGCTAGTTGTCAGCATGCCCTTTTCTACCCTCCAACCACATGAGAGAAGAAAAGAAAGGTTGAATTGAGATTTGTTGAGCAACTACTACTGCAGCCATGAAATTAAGAGACGCTTGCTCTTTGGAAGGAAAGTTATGACCAACCTAGATAGCATATTCAAAAGCAGAGACATTACTTTGCCAACAAAGGTCCGTCTAGTCAAGGCTATGGTTTTTCCTGTGGTCATGTATGGATGTGAGAGTTGGACTGTGAAGAAGGCTGAGCGCTGAAGAATTGATGCTTTTGAACTGTGGTGTTGGAGAAGACTCTTGAGAGTCCCTTGGACTGCAAGGAGATCCAACCAGTCCATCCTAAAGGAAATCAGTCTTGAATATTCATTGGAAGGACTGATGATGAAGCTGAAACTCCAGTACTTTGGCCACCTCATGCGAAGAGTTGACTCATTGGAAAAGACCCTGATGCTGGGAGGGATTGGGGGCAGGAGGAGAAGGGGACGACAGAGGCTGAGATGGCTGGATGGCATCACTGACTCGATGGACGTGAGTCTGAGTGAACTTCAGGAGTTGGTGATGGACAGGGAGGCCTGGTGTGCTGCGATTCATGGGGTTGCAAAGAGTCGGACTTGACTGAGCGACTGAACTGAACTGAACTAACCTAATTATATTAACATTCCATGACTAAAAAAATGTATAGAAATATACTCAATGAAATGTAGCAGTTAATTTTAGAAAATTGAATTATAGGTGATTTTTAATTTATCCTTTAAATGCCAACATTAAATTTTCTTCAAGTAGAATCAATTACTTGGTAATAAAATATTTTTAAAATCTTTACTTGCTCAATGCACAATTTGGATATATTTTTTAAGTGAAAAATTTTATCTGATTCATTCAACTACTTTTGAAACTTGTGAATGCTAAGGTAATCTTCAACACATAGGCTGAAATATTAGCTAATGAAAAACTTTATCTTCATTATAGGGATGTCCTATATAGAATATTAACCCTTAAAATTAAAATTTTTTAAGAAAAAATGCTATTATTTGATTTTTAATTTTGTGTTACAGGTTTGGTAAATTATTTAACTTCATTTTTGTTATCAGTTGTTTTAGAATATTTTTTCTCAAATTTCTCAGATGAAAAGAATCATGGGGGATGGGGAAAAAAGAACTTATTAAGACACAAAATGGATAGGTTGACAGAATCTCCAAGTGAGCTACCCAGAACTGTGCTTTTTGTTTGTTTTAATAAGCTCCCCAGGCGATTCTTATCAAAGAAGTTGGGGAACACTATTTTAGATTGCACATTTCCTAATACTAGATAATTCTGTAAGCATGTTTATTATGAATGTATTACATGGAACAATGGACCAGCTTTTATATATATTTCTGTGACTGGATAATGCAATGATTGTATTTCTAATATTTTTATTCTTTCCTTTTGTTTTAACTACAATATTGTCTACATTTCTAGACAGCATATTAAAAAGCAAATATATCACTTTGCCTACAGAGGTCCATATAGTCAAAGCTATGATTTTTCCAGTAGTCATGTACAGATGTGAGTGTTGGTCCATGAGGAAGGTTGAGCACCAAAGTGTTGATGTTTTTGAACTGTGGTGCTGGAGGAGACTCTTGAGAGTCCCTTGGACTGCAAGGAGATCAAGCCAGTCAATCCTAAAGGAAACCAACCCTGAAATATTCATTGGAAGGACTGATGCTGAAGCTGAAGCTCCAATACTTTGGCCACCTGATGTGAACAGCCAACTCACCGTAAAAGACCCTGATGCTGGGAAAGATTGAGGGAAAAGATGAAGGAGGTGGCAGAGAATGAGATGGTTAGATAGCACCACTGATTCAACCAACATGAATATGAGCAAACTCCAGGAGATTGTGACAGACATGCAGGGAGTCAGACACAACTTAGGGACTGAACAACAACAAGATATTTTCTAAGGTTTTCCCTGGTAGCTCAGTGGTAAAGAATTTGCCTGCCAGTGCAGTATCAGTTCAATTCAGTTCAGTTCAGTTCAGTCACTCAGTCGAGTCCAACTCTTTGCGACCCCATGAATCACAGCACACCAGGCCTCCCTGTCCATCACCATCTCCTGAAGTTCACTCAGACTCATGTCCATCGAGTCAGTGATGCCATCCAGCCATCTCATCCTCTGTCGTCCCCTTCTCCTCCTGCCCCCAATCCCTCCCAGCATCAGAGTCTTTTCCAATGAGTCAACTCTTCGCATGAGGTGGCCAAAGTACTGGAGTTTCAGCTTTAGCATCATTCCTTCCAAAGAAATCCCAGGGTTGATCTCCTTCAGAATGGACTAGTTGGATCTCCTTGCAGTCCAAGGGACTCTCAAGAGTCTTCTCCAACACCACAGTTCAAAAGCATCAATTCTTCAGCGCTCATCTTTCTTCACCAGTGCAGGATACACGGGTTCAATTTTTGGGTCAGAAAGATCCCCTGGAAAAGGAAATGGCAACTCACTCAGGTATGCTTGCCTGGGAAATCCCATGGACAGAGGAGTTTGGTAGTCTGTAGTCCATGGGGTCGCAAAGAGTCGGACACAACTTAGCTACTAAACAGCAACAACAGCATATTTTCTAAGCTTACATAAGCAACTCTAAGCAAAGAAACTGCCCTTTCTTTCTCTGCATTTGCCTTGTAATTTCACTCGTATGTAAATTAGATATTAGAATAACAGTTTGATCCATAGGTCTTATCCTTCACTTTCCACACACAAACCAACATAATCAACAAGAATACCTGCCCGGAAATATTATGCCTGATTGGCTTGAGGCACTGTGCCTTTTCTCAGAGATGTACATAGGTAATTCTCTTGAGAGTCACTTGGCCTATGTATACAGAACATAGCTTTAATGTGAATATAACCTCAACCACCAAATCAATACTTATGGCCAAGGAATTCATCAGATAATTCCTCTAGTACAAAATCAGACAAAATCATTGTTTCAATGCCCCAAATTTTGCAACTGTCTCATTTTTATGATGTGGATAATTACAGAGCAATAATATCCTGTTTTTTTTTTTTTTTTTAAAAAGCTTTCTGGTATTTCCTATGTTGCAGGAAAGAGTTAGGTCAGGTGTCTGAGATTTTGAGTCTTGCTGGGCAATTATCAATCTGGCAGGATTCATTTCTTCATCCACTGTGGGCTGTTTATATATCTGAAATTCCTCATTCTTGTCTTCATTAGTGAATTCTACAGCATGGAGTGAAAACAGACTGCACCCCCCTCATTTACAGCTTTTATGGAAGTGTTAAAATATGCAAGAACTGGGAGTACTTTAGACTGAAGCCAAATGGATTCTACAACCAAACATGGGTGAGATGTTTTTATGATGTGTTGACTTCTTTTCAAAGAATACATTATATATTTTTTTAGAAGGCTGCATTTTCTCAGTAATGATTTAAAAATACTTAGCTCACATTGATGAAATAAATACTTTCCCAGCAGTGTGGAACCATTTGATAGAAGACCATATGGGCTCTAATTCCTATGCATAATAAGGCCTGAATTAAGGGGCTACAGAAGCCCTAAGTTAAGTGCTTCTTCTTACATTCTTGCTTTGTGGGAACACATAATGACTTCTTTGTGCATTTTTTTCTCAACTGGATTTTCTTCATTATTTTCTTGAAGGTCATTTAAAGTGAAAATTTGGCATTTATATTTAATTTCATTTTCATATTGTTATTTAATTCTTCATTGACTTCAGTGAAATTCAGTGAATCTGCAAAGCTACTGAAATCTTGGCCACTTTGTCACTTATAATAAAACTCTACTGCCACATGGGATAGTTACCATATATACAACATTCTGTGTACGATAGAAACACGACAGAGACCTACAGTATGACACAGGGAACTATATTCAATATCTCGTGGTAACCCATAATGGAAAAGAATCTGAAAAAAGAATATATATGAATAACTGAATCACTTTGCTGTACATTTGAAAATACATTATAAATCTATATTTCAATAAAAAACTATGACATGCATGCGTATGCACTACTGTGACCCCATGGATTGTAGTCGGCCAGATTCCTCTGTCCTTGGGATTTCCCCAGGCAAGAATATTGGAGTGGGTTGCCATATCCTATTCCAGGGGATCTTCCCCACCCAGGGATGGAACCTGGGTTAATTACACATTATTCAAGAGTATACTCAGCCAACACCTCAGCTGGAAAATGTGCTCTCACCAAATGCTTCAGCTGCAGGAAACTGAGAATAAGGTGACTTTTCAACAGCCTTCAAATAAGAAATCAAAAGCATAAGAAATATCATAAATACTGTGGAAAATGGCCCTGGCGCATGCTAATAGATAATTTCTAACGTATAGCATTGGAGAGTAAGCAATAACAGGTCAACTCTGCTTTTCCATGTCAAGGGAAAAGGATGCGTGACGCTGTGGTTTACGTTTTCAAACTTTCAGGTGTCTTCCTTGGCGAAAAGAACTTGAAATCACCAGGGTGAACTTTCCCTTTGATGGTTTTGCGGCTCGGTGAGGCAAAAGGCATATAGGTTATTTAAATACAAATGGATTGATAAATTTACATGTCCTGCTGGAGCGCAGTGTGAGGCGAGCAGCTGAAGTTTTAAATCCCACCCTCCTCCCCCTTCCCCCCTACAAGGGTTTATAATAGAGAAACAGAGATTGCATCCAACCAGGTGTAGACATAATGTAGTACTATTAGAGCCTTAGCTTCATTGTCAGAAACTTCATTTAAATGTCCATAAAAACATCCTGATACAAAGAACGAACTGTAATAGCTTATAATTATGATAGTGCATAAAGTATGCCTCACAGCCCATTACAAAGCCGTAATTTTAGCATAAAAACCATAAACCAGGAGAACAAAACTTGAGAACTTCAAAATAAAATACAGCTTTTGTAACAGCCCAATAGAGCATACCTTTTTCTCCACAATAAATGATTCTCCTCTGATTCCCAAATGCAAAACAGGAGTGGATTTCTGATTTTTCAGACTTTATACTATAACACCTTGCCTAAAGTCTCTTCGAACTGGAACATTAATACATTTTCAAAAGAGATTTTAATACCCTTTCGAATGAGATCTAGTTTCAGGTGGAAGGATGGTTATTATTCTTTCATGTCAAGATGGGGAAATTAGGAGGAAAATCTTTTGTGCTTGGTCTACTTAAAAAGCCCCCTCCTGTCATGAGGAAAGGGAAATGACATTTTGGATCATGAAACCAATACAGTGGGCCTGAATGAGATTTATTAGTGAACAGAGGAAAATGAACATCTAACAACTGTATTTTGTGAAAATAGGCTTGGTCTCAATGTCCAAATATTTAAGTTTTTCTCAGCTTCCTTGACCATTTTTAGGGTTCTTTAAAGCACTCTGATTTTTCTCATATAACCCTTATACATAACCACATATACATCTCTGTGTGTGTGTATGTATATTTATATATATATATATATTTATAAAAGTAAAAGTCAAAATATGCATGTCAAAAAGTGCTTTTAAAATATACCATTTATTATTACTTTTGAAATAATATTATACATGAAGAGTAAATTAAAATCACTTATAATTCCATCACTGAGATAGAAACTTTTTTAACAACTTGGAGTATATGTTTTGGATATATATTTTCAAAATACTGTTATATTCTTTATATAACTTTTTATAGTTTATTTTCCAAAAAGCATTATATAAACTTATTGCAGTATATCTAATCCTTATGGACAAGTATTTAGATTGTTTATCGTTTTCTGATATTATTTACATATATGTACATGGAAAAAGGAAGAGAGTTCCAGAAAAACATCTATTTCTGCTTTATTGACTATGCCAAAGCCTTTGACTGTGTGGATCACAATAAAATGTGGAAAATTCTGGAAGAGATGGGAATACCAGACCACCTGACCTGCCTCTTGAGAAATCTGTATGCAGGTCAGGAAGCAACAGTTAGAACTGGACATGGAACAACAGACTGGTTCCAAATAGGAAAAGGAGTATGTCAAGGCTGTATATTGTCACCCTGCTTATTTAACTTATATGCGGAGTACATCATGAGAAATACTGGGCTGGAGGAAGCACAAGCTGGAATCAAGATTACCAGGAGAAATATCAATAACCTCAGATATGCAGATAACACCACCCTTATGGCAGAAAGTGAAGAGGAGCTAAAAAAACTCTTGATGAAGGTGAAACAGGAGAGTGAAAAAGTTGACTTAAAGCTCAACATTCAGAAAACTAAGATCATGACATCTGGTCCCACCACTTCATGGGAAATAGATGGGGAAACAGTGTCAGACTTTATTTTTCTGGGCTCCAAAATCACAGCAAATGGTGATTGCAGCCATGAAATTAAAAGACACTTACTCCTTGGAAGAAAAGTTATGACCAACCTAGATAGCATATTCAAAAGCAGAGACATTACTTTGCCAACAAAGGTCCGTCTAGTCAAGGCTACGGTTTTTTCCAGTAGTCATGTATGGATGTGAGAGTTGGACTGTCAAGAAAGCTGAGTGCCGAAGAATTGGTGCTTTTGAACTGTGGTGTTGGAGAAGACTCTTGAGAGTCCCTTGGACTGCAAGGAGATCCAACCAGTCCATTCTGAAGGAGATCAGTCCTGGGTGTTCTTTGGAAGAACTGATGCTAAAACTGAAATTCCAGTGCTTTGGCCACCTCATGCAAAGAGTTGACTCATTGGAAAAGACTCTGATGCTGAGAGGGATTAGGGGCAGGAGGAGAAGGGGACGACAGAGGATGAGATGGCTGGATGGCATCACTGACTCGATGGACATGAGTTTGAGTGAACTCCGGGAGTTGGTGATGGACAGGGAGGCCTGGCGTGCTGCAATTCATGGGGTTGCAAAGAGTTGGACATGTCTGAGCAACTGAACTGACTGAACTGACATTAACAGAGTCTATCTAGTGCTCTAATGATTACTCTGAAATCACTTTTTAGAAAGCACAGCAAAAGATGTGTGTGCCTGCTCAGTTGTGACTGACTCTTTGAAAACCCATAGACTGTAGCCTGCCAAGCTCCTCTGTTGATGGGATTTCCCAGGCAAGACTACTGGACTGGGTTGTCATTTCTTCCTCCAGGGGATCTTCCTAACCTAGGGACCGACCCTGTGTCTCCTGCCTCTCCTACACTGGCAGGGAGATTCTCTACCACTGCACCCCCTGGGAAGTCCCAGAGCAAAATATAAGAGCATACTTTTAGGTCTTAGTGTAATTTGCTAAATAATATTGACAGTTATTGAGGCTATTGTCTATCACATTGGTTTTTTAAAAACATTTATTTTGTACTGGGATATGGACTCCGGGAGTTCATGATGGACAGGGAGGCCTGGTGTGCTGCAGTCCATGGGGTCGCAAGGAGTTGGACATGACTGAGTGACTGAACTGAACTAAACTGATAGCTGATTAACAGTATTGTGATTGTTTCAGGTGAACGGCAAAAGGACTTGGCCACATATATATACATGTATCCATTCTCCCCAAACTTCCCTTCCCACCCAACTTGCCACATAACACCGAGCAGAGTTTCCTGTGCTATACATAATGTCCTTGCTGGCTGTTCATTTAAAATAGAGCAGAGTGTACCTCTCCATCACAAACTTCCTAACTATCCCTTCCCTCCTACCCTTCCCCCCGGCAACCATGTTTGCTAAGTCTTATCACATTGGTTTTTTGAAAATGAAGTTTCAGGCATAGAAAATATTAGAACTTTTCCCTAATTGTAAAACATGATGTACCATATATGGACAAGGACTTTAGAATCCTCTCCATGCGGTCTGGAGTAGAAACTACAATCTTTGCTCTAGTCTTGTGGGATCCAACCCCAATAAGGGCCATTTGGTCAGATTCTGAGGAACAGACCACCCAATGTGGGAATGCAAAGGAGGCCTTGGTGCAGGGCATTCTAGGAGAGAGAAGTGGGTGAGTGAAGGTACATGAAAGTTAACAAAACTCACACCTGATATTTTCCACTTTCTCTTCAAATTAAGAGATTTCTTTCCTTAATGAAAAGTGAGGGGGCTTCCCTTATAGCTTAATTGGTAAAGAATCTGCCTGCAATGCAGGAGACCTGGGTTCAATTCCTGGGTTGGAAAGATCCCCTGGAGAAGGAAAGGGCAACCCACTCCAGTATTCTTGCCCAGAGAATCCCTTGGGCAGAGGAGCCTTGTGGGCTACAATCCATGGGGTTGCAAGAGTCAGACAAGACTTAGCGACTAAACCACCACCAATGAAAATTGAAGGGGGCAGAGAAAGCTGGGAGGCTTGAAGTGCAAATGTCTGTAATTGTCCAAGTAGAAGAGTAGAGGACAGGATGTAGAACATGTCAGTAACAAACCCATCTAAGCACATTGAGGTCCCAGCTGAAGTTTAAAGTTGTAACATTATAATAGCATACACTCTGTCATATGTGGTACCATGTGCATTGGTGACTGACTATTCAGGGATGTAAGATAGATTCAAGGAGGTAGGTTTGGGAAACTGCAGGATATTCATGATAGAAGGCGAAAAGTAGCAGGGCTTAGTGAACTGGGAAGTAGAATTTTGACATGGAAAGTGGGGTCTAGATTGAATAAGAAAGAGAGCAAGAATATAATGGCTTAAGCCATTATATTGGAGATGAGAAAAGGGCCAAAAGATGTGGACTGCTAGACGAGATCCACGAGCAAGTGCTGTGAGAGTGAAAAAGAGAGTTAGCCCTGTAAATCATATTTCAATGCTATAAATTATTACCTCATGCTGTGGATGAAGATGTATATTATAATAGCTCATAAACAGGGAATGTGATGTGTCAGTTACATGATTCACTCCTTCTGTCTGTTCAGTTGTGTCCAACTCTTTGCAAGCCCAGAGTGGCAACCCACTTCAATATTCTTGCCTGGAGAATTCCCATGGACAGGGGAGTCTGGCGGGCTACAGCCCATACAGTCACAGAGTCAGACACAACCAAAGCTATTTGGCATGCAAGCATGGACTGTAGTTGACCATTCTCCTCTGTCCATGGAATTTTCCAGGCAAGAGTACTGGAAAGATCGCCATTTCCTACTCCAGGGGATCTTCCCGACCCAGGGACTGAACCTGTGTCTCTTGCATCTCCTGCATTGGCAGGTGAATTCTTTACCACTAAACCACCTGGGAAGCCCTTCACTCCTTCAGTCCACAAGTAATTACTGAACATTCACCATGTGTCAGGCACAATTCTAGGTCCTGTGGCAACGAAACAAAGTCCTTAGCATCATGGAGCTAATATTCTAATGGGACAGGAAAGATAAACAATAAACAGAATAAATGCATAAAATATGCATCTGACATAAAATATCTCAAATAGTGTTAAGGAAAGCAGGAGCGGAGAATATGGGGTGTTAAGATGTGGTGAAGTGAAGTGAAGTTGCTCAGTCATGTCCGACTCTTTGCGACCCCATGGACTATAAGCCTACCAGGCTCCTCTGTCCATGGGATTTTCCAGGCAAGGGTACTGGAGTGGGGTGCCATTGCCTTCTCCAGGGGATCTTCCCAACCCAGGGATTCAACCCAGGTCTCCTGCATTGTAGGTAGAGGCTTTACCATCTGAGCCACTAGGGAAGTCCTATGCAAGACATGGTATGCAATTTCAAGTAACATGGACCCGGAAGAAGTAATTAGAATGATATGGAAGAAGAAGAGACAAGGACATATAAGTGGAACCCAACTCATAAATGGGTTGAGTATGTTGCTTTACAAATTGTCATCTGTATTTTAATTAGTTGAAACTAAGGGCTCCTTTTTCCAAAGAAATGAGGTGATAGGACTCAGGTGATCCTGACCCTCCCCTCCCCAAAACACTCTCTGATTGGTTGTGAGTTAGAAATACCATTCTTTGTAGCCCTAAGCTTTTTTTTTTTTTAATATAGTTTGTTTATTTTTAATTGAAGGGTAATTGCTTTACAGAGGAGGACATGGAAACCCACTCCAGTATCCTTGCCTGGAGAATCCCCACGGACAGAGGAGCCTGGTGGGCTACAGCCCATGGGGTCACAAGGAGTCAGACACGACTGACAGAGTAAGCACAATTGCTTTATAATACTGTGTTGGTTTCTGCCATGCATCAACATGAATCAGCCACAGGTACACACATGTCCCCTCCCTCTTGAACCTCCCTGGATCTCTTTTTATCTAACTTCTTTAGTTTATCTTCTCCTTCTTAGCCTGCCCCCATTACATTGGTTGTCTTGTGTGGCGTGTACCTTGTTTGTTTTACCATTCTCTTTTTCCTGTTCACAATTCTTGGGTGATGTCATTTACTGCTATGATTTTGCAGCCATTAATTACATCCTAACCTCCCTCTATCTCCTATGTGATCTGTACTTTAACTTCATTTTGGATCTCTACTGAGAGTAAGATAGCAACCAGCCAGTTTACCAGAGACTGTCCTAGTCCAAACACTAAAAATCTGGCATCCTAGGAAAGTCCCTCCCCAAAAAGTGAAGAGTCAGGGTACAGGAGTTGGAAAAGTTTGGGAAAAAGGTACAAAACCCATATTTGTGTGTGTGTGTGTGTGTGCCTTCTTAGTTGCTCAGCTGTGTCTGACTCTTTGTGATGCCAAGGACTGTAGCCCGCCAGGCTCCTCTGTCCATGGGATTCTCAAGGCAAGAATACTGGAGTGGGTTGGCATTCCCTTCTCCAGGGGATCTTCCCAGCCCAGGGATTGAACCCAGGTCTCCTGCAATGTAGGCAGATTCTTTACCATCTGAGCCACCAGGGAAGCACACAAAACCCATATAGTACTCCAAAATTAGGGGCTGAAAGTGATACTGTTTTCAATGTCAAATGGATACAGCACAGATTATCTACTTTTCATTACTGTCACTACTTTTGCTCTGATCACTGAAGTTGGCAACCATGATTTTCAGTTCATGGTAATGAATCCTTAATTGTTTGATGCTCTTCAAGTGATGTGTCATAAGATGGCATTTAAATGAATTTCAATTAAGAGTATTAATAATCCATCTTTGACTTTGCCAGTGAATTAACTATTGCATTTTGTATTATTGATTTATTAAAGGTCAAATGTGTAAAACATCTTGGAGGAATATATCATTGGGCTTCCCAGGTGGCTCAGTGGTTAAGAAATCTGCCTGTAAATTCAGGAGATATGGGTTGGATCCTTGGGTTGGGAAGGTCCCCTAGAAAAGGGAATGACAACCCACTCCAGTATTCTTGTCTGTAAAACTCCAGTATTCTTGTCCAGTATTCTGTCATGGGCAGAGGAGCCTGGCAGGCTACAGTCTATGGGTCCACAAATAGTTGGACATGACTGAGAGACTTCCACTTCCACCTTTATTTTTAACATGATATATTTAACTATAAAGTATATAATTTGATTTTTTCTTAGTAGCTGTGTTTAGCAATAGGCTTGTAACATTCCTGAAAATTGAACAATTGGCTCTTGTGAGCTGGTACAAACCAAGTCCAGCATATCACTGGCCTCATCTTAAGAGGCTTCATTCATGGCAGAAAAGCACCATACTCTGCTTCCAAGCACCGCTGCCACAACCACTCCCTCCAAGCTACTGACGTGCCTCCCAGGATCACTGTGTGGTCTCCAGCTTGTCCTTCCTGCTTCACTCCTGCCCACCAATCCATTTCTCAAATAGAGTGATCCTTTCAACAGCTATGGGGAAGTGTAGAGTTCTCGTTTCAAAGATCTCCAAAGTCTTTCCCTCTTACTCAGAATTTAAACCCAACATTCCAACACTACTACTGCCTCTTTGAGCTCCATTGATGATATTTTTCTCTTGTCTTCTAGTGACTCTGACGTTGGCTGCCACCTCACCAGCCTTCACACAGTTCCTCCCACATTCCCAGGGCTTCTAACTTAGTACCCTCAGATCTTGCTTCCTTGACTTGGCACCCTGCACACTCCCTAAATTGCCCTGTCTCTAACCCAATGTTAGAACTATCTGACAATAAAAAGTGTTCCCTGGTCCCTATACAGTCTGTTTTCTCCTCCATTACCCTACATTTCACTGTTTTTCAGAGCATGTATTGGAAACTATTAATGCTATGTTACATATTTATTCATTTATTTTCCATCACCCAAGAAGGCATGCATTTCATGAAAAAAGGGACTTGCTTTATTCACTTTTGCATCTTCAAGGGCTAGAAAACTGTCACATAATAACACTGGCAGGTATTTGTAGTAAGTATATATGTGACTCCTAATTACTGTTGACACTGAATTTGTTCATTACGGGTGAAGTTCACTATTATTCCTCTCAGAAATAATTTGTTCAGTGGGTCAAGGGAACAGAAAGGGGCCAAGTTCCTCAAGTTACTCCTGTGATTTCCCCTCAGAGAAGGGTCTGTTTCCAGTTCTCAGAAAGGTGCCATATGGGGCTAACTTGGGATCTGACTTCATGCCATTGACAAATCATAACTCTCCTATCTTCAATACATTAAAAATTATTTCATAACTTAAATGGTTCTTTCCTCATTGTACCCACAATCTTCTAATGACTTAGGACCATGTTCATTTCCTAGCCACATCTCTGGAAGAAAAGAGGATATAAGAATATGACAAAGTAACCTGAACACCACATTTTTTTGTGTGTGAATAAACAAATTGATTTTTATTTATTTATTTATTTTTTAGCTAAAGTCCACACTTTATTTGAATTTATTTAGCTTGTCTGTTGTCCAGCTTTTGTTCCAAGACCCCATTCAGGACACCACATCCATTTAGCTGTTATAACACCCTCTGCTCATCTCTGCTGTGATGGCAGTTTCTTAGATTTCCCTTGCTCTTGATAACTTTGACAATTTTGAAAATTATCAGTCAGATGTTTTTGTCAAATGACCCTTAATTGATATTTGAAAGGCACTTTTATTGTCTGTGTATAATTAAAAATTGGAAACATCTGTGATGTTTAGAAAAGATGATGGAGAGGAGTTAAAGAAAGGCCATAATTGTTTATAATATTGCAGGAAGGTTAAGTTAAATATGTAAAAGGATCAAGCCAAAGATTTTTCATTACTA
>NW_020867326.1:0-71899 GCF_003369695.1 Bos indicus x Bos taurus | reverse complement strand
TGTTATAATCATTTGTATAATCAATTTTATTTTCTTTATTAAAAAGAGTAGTTGTCTTACCCAATTCCCTGAAGCTACTATAGGACCCTTTCCTAAAGATAGATTTATTCAAAATATTTATGTGAAGAGAAAGATAGTCAAGAAGAATGAAAATACAAACACATATCCATTTATAAGAAATACCAAAAAAAGTAGTGAAATGAATAAGAGATTACTGTAAAAATCAAAAAAGGCATAGATGTGTCTGTATGGATACAGCCTACGGACTCTATAAAAAAATGTAAGGACAAATATAAGGCTCATAATCGCAAAATGCACATTTTATAAAATAACATTCTGCTAACCATCCTGAGCTGAATTTTCAAATAAGCCATCCTCTGCTCTCAAATAAGCCCGCCCTTTGCTCTCACCGCAGCAGGCCGACCACAGTGATCATGTTGTCTTGTTGACCCCCATCATGTCACTGGATGTAATTCTCCTGTCTGGTTTTTTTTTTTCCCACATGTGGCTACCTTGGAAAACCCTCCTTGGCTTCTGCCTTGCAGAGAGATCTTAAAAATGGAACTGACAACTTGCATCAACATCTCTGGCATGTGAGCAAGCAGACTTTTCACATTCAAAGTGATTTTGCTTTTTAAATAACTAACTTTGGCTGCAAAACTCCCAATGAAGATTACCCTTGTTTTCAAATATACACACATGCATTATTTGTAGGACATTTGTTTGAGATGTTGTATCTAAACCATATACATATATATGCATATTCATGAGTGTACACTTATCTCTACACTGTATGTTTGCCAACTGGGCAAATATTACTTGGTCCTTAAGAACCATGAAAACTATGACCTTTACAGAGACAGAGATTTAGAACAGTCACTTTTTTTTGGTGGTACAAACTGTTAACAACAACAAAAAAAACTAAAATAGTCAAGAGAGTGGTGACTAAGTAGGTTTTTCTAGCACAATAGCAGCATCAGATCAGATCAGTCGCTCAGTCGTGTCCGACTCTTTGTGACCCCATGAATTGCAGCACACCAGGCCTCCCTGTCCATCACCAAATCCTGGAGTTCACTCAGACTCACGTCCATCGAGTCAGTGATGCCATCCAGCCATCTCATCCTCTGTTGTCCCCTTCTCCTCTTGTCCCCAATCCCTCCCAGCATCAGAGTCTTTTCCAATGAGTCAACTCTTCACATGAGGTGGCCAAAGTACTGGAGTTTCAGCTTTAGCATCATTCCTTCCAAAGAACACCCAGGGCTGATTCCTTCAGAATGGACTGGTTGGATCTCCTTGCAGGCCAAGGGACTCTCAAGAGTCTTCTCCAACACCACAGTTCAAAAGCATCAATTCTTCGGTGCTCAGCTTTCTTCACAGTCCTCACATCCATACATGACCACAGGAAAAATCATAGCCTTGACTAGACGAACTTTTGTTGGCAAAGTAATGTCTCTGCTTTTGAATATGTTATCTAGGTTGGTCATAACTTTCCTTGCAAGGAATAAGCATCTTTTAATTTCATGGTTGCAGTCACCATCTGCAGTGATTTGGAGCCCAGAAAGATAAAGTCTGACACTGTTTCCATTGTTTCCCCATCTATTTCCCATGAAGTGATGAGACCTGATGCCATGATCTTCATTTTCTGAATGTTGAGCTTTAAGCCAACTTTTTCACTCTCCACTTTCACCTTCATCAAGAGGCTTTTTAGTTCCTCTTCACTTTCTGCCATAAGGGTGGTGTCATCTGCATATCTGAGGTTATTGATATTTCTCCTGGCAATCTTGATTCCAGCTTGTGTTTCTTCCAGTCCAGCATTTCTCATGATGTACTCTGCATATAAGTTAAACAAACAGGGTGACAATATACAGCCTTGATGTACTCCTTTCCTCCTATTTGGAACCAGTCTGTTGTTCCATGTCCAGTTCTAACTGTTAAGATGGATTGAAAAAAATTACAATAAATTCATAAACATGATATAAAACCACAAGTAGAATACTAAATCCTTCCTTTTTTTTAATGAAAAACAGTCTTTTTTTTGTTTGTTTGTTTGTTTTTTAGGAGATACTGTGTAAACATGATCCCAGGTAGCTCAATGGTAAAGAATCTGCTTGCCAAGGCAGGAGACACAGGAGATGTGATCCCCTGGATTCGATTTCTTGTTGCGGATATTAAGCTACTCCAGTATTCTTGCTTAGAGAATCTCGTGGACAGAGGAACCTGGCAGTCTACAGTCCATGGGGTTTCAAAGAGGCAGATACAACTGAGCAACTGAGCACAACATGCACATTTATACTTGATGCAGTTCTACCAAACTTCAGACTGTGGAAACCAACATTTCTGTCCTTGACACTGAAGAAAAGCTGAGTTCCACCTGTTAGTTCATTCTGTCATGTGTTTCATGGTATCTGGATAACTTCTTTTGTAAATATATCAATCATCCCTGGATAAGAGAGATTTTGGCTTCAGTTCAGTTCAGTCGCTCAGTCGTGTCCAACTCTTTGCACCTCCATGAACCGCAACACTCAAGGACTCCCTGTCCATCACCAACTCCCGGAGTTCACCCAAAGCCATGTCCATTGAGTTGGTGATGCATCCAACCATCTCATCCTCTGTCGTCCCCCTTCTCCTCCTGTCCTTAATCTTTCCAGCATCAGGGTCCTTTACAATTGAGTCAGCTCTTCGCATCAGGTGGCCAAAGTATTGGAGTTTCAGGTTCAACATCAGTCCTTTCAATGAACACCCAGGACTGATCTCCTTTAGGATGGACTGGCTGGATCTCCTTGCAGTCCCAGGGACTCTCAAGAGTCTTCTCCAACACCACAGTTCAAAAGCATCAATTCTTCGGCGCTCAGCTTTCTTTATAGTCCAACTCTCACATCCATACATGACCACTGGAAAAACCATAGTCTTAACTAGATGGACCTTTGCTGACAAAGTAATATCTCTGCTTTTCAATATGCTGTCTAGGTTGGTCATAACTTTCCTTGCAAGGATTAAACGTCTTTTAATTTCATGGCTGCAATCACCATCTGCAGTAATTTTGGAGAACAGAAAAATTAAGTCTGACATTGTTTCCACTATTTTCCCATCTATTTGCCATGAAGTGATGGAACTGGATGCCATGATCTTAGTTTTCTGAATGTTGAGCTTTAAGCCAACTTTTCACTCTCCTCTTTCACTTTCATCAAGAGGCTCTTTAGTTCTTCTTCACTTTCTGCCATAAGAGTGGTGTCATCTGCCTATCTGAAGTTACTGATATTTCTCCCAGCAATCTTGATTCCAGCTTCTTCTTCCTCCAGCCCAACGTTTCTCATGATGTACGCTGCATATAAGTTAAATAAGTAGGGTGACAATATACAGCCTTAATGTACTCCTTTTCCTATTTGGAACCAGTCTGTTGTTCCATGTCCAGTTCTAACTGTTGCTTCCTGACCTGCATACAGGTTTCTCAAGAAGTAAAAACAGTGATGCTAACATTTACAAACTTTGTAATGTCTGTACTTCTAGACCCAATCTTTTTAAGATCTAAAGAAATCATTATGTGGGTACTTAGCACTAAAATATCTATGGTGAAAAAAGCCTTTTCTTACATATTTCAAGGTTTTGAGTCTCTGGCTTTGTTTTTAACAATATTGTATATTCATTATATGATATTTAGCCTGTGTATCTCCCATTCATTCATACTTCTTTTCCTGTCTTCCTAATGCCTACATACAATATACTTTATCACTATCAGTAACTGCATCCAAAAATAAATAAAGAAAAGAAAATAAAGAATTAAGTGAGATGTATGTGAAGTTAAAAAGTAGACCTTGTCAATATTAATTTGCCTACAATGAATTTTAAGAGTTTAAGCTTTTCTTCGGAGAAGGCAATGGCACCCCACTCCAGTACTCTTGCCTGGAAAATCCCATGGATGGAGGAGCCTGGTGGGCTGCAGTCCATGGGGTCGCTAAGAGTCGGACACAACTGAGTGACTTTACTTTCACTTTTCACTTTCACGCATTGGAGAAGGAAATGGCAACCCACTCCAGTGTTCTTGCCTGGAGAATCCAGGGACGGGGGAGCCTGGTGGGTTGCCATCTATGGGGTCGCACAGATTGGACACGACTAAAGCGACTTAGCAGCAGCAGCAGCAGCAGCAAGCTATTCTTATTTTGCTTGTTTTACACATATTGATCATATTCTAGAGTATCACCAAGAAAAAACAGTTCAGTGCCATTTAAGCGTAGAAGCTGCTGCTGCTGCTGCTGCTGCTAAGTCGCCATCAGTTGTGTCCGACTCTGTGCAACCCCATAGACGGCAGCCCACCAGGCTTCGCGGTCCCTGGGATTGTCCAGGCAAGAACACCGGGTTGCTATTTCCTTCTCCAATGTATGAAAGTGAAAAGTGAAAATGAAGTCGCTCAGTCGTGTTCGACCTTCGCGACCCCATAGACTGCAGAACCATATAGTAATACAGAAATTTGTAGTTCTTGGCCACGGTCTTCAATATTCTTAAAATTTATAAGAAAAAGGAAGCTTTTGAAGTAGCATTGCATTTTTGTTTTGTATATGAGAAGGAACTATGTGGCATCAAGTACTGGGATCTGGAATTGTAAGAAAAAATAGCTACAGATGACCTGAAGTCCCAAATAAAAGTTGGAGGAGAATGAAAGAAATAGAAAGTGAATAATATGGGTGCTTTAGATCACTTTTCTTTGGGAGGATATCCCCTACTAATCCTCATTTGTTCCACAAAGTAGATATGTTCACTTGAAAATTTAATAAAACACACAACTACCCTTCTACTTCTGCTTTAGTGACTACGCCAAAGCCTTTGACTGTGTGGATCACAAAAGCTGTGGAAAATTCTGAAAGAGATGGGAATACCAGGTCACTTTACCTGCCTCCTGAGAAATCTGTATGCAGGTCAAGAAGCAACAGTTAGAACTGGACATGGAACAACCGACTGGTTCCAAATCGGGAAAGGAGTACGTCAAGGCTGTATATTGTCATCCTGTTATTTAACTTCTAGGCAGAGTACATCATGTGAAATGCTGGGCTGGATAAAACACAAGCAGGAACTTTGTTGGGAGAAATACCAATAACCTCAGATATGCAGATGACACCACCCTTATGGCAGAAAGCGAAGAGGAACCAAAGAGCCTCTTGATGAAAGTGAAAGAAGAGAGTGGAAAAAGCTGGCTTAAAACTGAACATTCAAAAAACTAAGATCATGACATCAAGTCCCATCACTTCATGGCAAATATACTGGGAAACAATAAAAACAGTGAGAGATTTTATTTTGGGGGCCTCAAAATCACTGCAGGTGGTGACTGCAGCCATGACATTAAAGACACTAGCTCCTTGGAAGAAAAGCTATGACCAACCTAGACAGCATATTAAAAAGCAGAGACATTACTTTGCCAACAAAGGTCCATATAGTCAAGGCTATGGTTTTTCCAGTAGTCATGTATGGATGTGAGAGTTGGACCATAAAGAGAGCCGAGTGCCGAAGAATTGATGCTTTTGAACTGTGGTGTTGGAGAAAACTCTTGAGAGTCCCTTGGACTGCAAAATAAAAGAAAATTGCTGGAAATGCAGCTGTAGTTAAGGCTGCTTTCATTCATTTCAGGGGGACCCAGGAACCACAGATTTCAACAACCAATTCCTGTTGCTTTCTCCTCTGGTATTTTTGTTAAAGCATGTGGTTTTTACTTTATATATATGCAAATTTTATTAGCACCAGAATGATTTCTTTTCCATTCAGAGGAAGTCATAACTTAAGACCATGACTGAATACGTTGTATTTTGTTTTGCTTTTCCAAACTAAAAGTTATACTAACAGAACATATTTATTGAACTTAACAGGGTGCACCTTTTCCGTGAAAGGTAGAATTACATATGGTTCCATACAGAGGTCTTGAGAGGCTAAATTAAAAGGCAGGGAACTCAGTACACGTACAAAGTATACATAGTACAGTTACTTGTTTATTGTAAATGAAATAGAATGAAACACTGAGTGTGGGTAAAGGAAACAATTACCTGCTTATGAAGTAGTCCTTATATTTTTCAAGCTTTGCCTCATTTCTCAATTTGCAACTTAAATATGCCTTACAAACATATATAATGAAAAGTTCTTAGAAATAATTGATGAAGCAGAGAAAAAATATGCAAAACTTTAAGTGAAACTTAAAGGTTCCAGAGAGCTTTTGGAAAGAAGCCAGTAAGTGATGTTGCAGCCAATGAGCAATAGAAATGTCTCCTTCACTGACCAGCAATTACGTAGCAATTATATATCAATCTGAAGTGGCTGGTGTACTTCCATAATGAAAATAGAGCAATGGCTTATTTTTTTCCAGCTTTATTAAGGTATGATTGATAAATAAAAATCATATCTATTTAAGCCATATACTGTGATGTTTCAGGTTTTTGTTACAGTATATAATGTGATGGTTAAATATACTTTTCCATTGTGAAGTGATTACCACAATCAAGCTAACATATCCCTTAACTCAAGGGTTCGCAACCTCGAGGATCTAATGCCTGGTGATCTGGGGTGCACTGGATGTTATAACAGTAGAAATAAGCCGTGCAATAACTGCAATGCACTTGAATCATCTTGAAATTATCCACCCCACCCCCCATCTGAGGAAAATTGTCTTCCACGAAACCATTTCCTTTTGCCAAAAACATTGAGAGCTGCTGCATTAACCTACATACTTTGCGTGTATGTGTGTGTGTGCACTAAAAATAATTGAGATTTACACTTCTAACAAACTTCAAGCATATGCAATACTGTATGTGTAATGGTAATCACCATGCTGACTATTGTATCCCTAGAATTTATTCATCTTATAACTGAAAATTTGACCAACCTCTCTTAATCTCTCCCACCACTGAGCCCTTCACATCCACCATTCTAATCTATGATTCTGAGTTTCACTTTTTTACATACTATAGATAAACGAGATATTAGAGAGTCTTTCTTTCTCTGGTTTATTTCACTTAGCATAAAGTCCTCCAGCTCCATCCATGTTGTCGCAAACAACAAGATTTCCTTTTTTGATGTTTGAATAACATTGTGTGTATATAAGACCACAAAATTGCTAACAGGTACATGGAATAGTGCTCAACATCACTAATCATCAGAGAAATAAAAAACAAAACCACAATGAGCTACCACTTCACATCTCTTTTGATGGCTAGTATCAGGAAGAACTAACACCCAAAAAAGATGTCCTTTTCATTATAGGGGGCTGGAATGCAAAAGTAGGAAGTCAAGAAACACCTGGGGTAACAGGCAAATTTGGCCTTGGAATACGGAATGAAACAGGGCAAAGACTAATAGAGTTTTGCCAAGAAATGCACTGGTCATAACAAACACCCTCTTCCAACAACACAAGACAAGACTCTATACATGGACATCACCAGATGGTCAACATTGAAATCAGATTGATTATATTCTTTGCAGCTAAAGATGCAGAAGCTCTATACAGTCAGCAAAAACAAGACCAGGAGCTGACTGAGGCTCAGATCATGAACTCCTTATTACTGAATTCAGACTTAAATTGATAAAAATAGGGAAAACCACTAGACCATTCAGGTATGACCTAAATCAAATCCCTTATGATTATACAGTGGAAGTGAGAAACAGATTTAAGGGCCTAGATCTCATAGATATAGTGCCTGATGAACTATGGAATGAGGTTCATGACATTGTACAGGAGACACGGATCAAGACCATCCCCATGGAAAAGAAATGCAAAAAAACAAAATGGCTGTCTGGGGAGGCCTTACAAATAGCCGTGAAAAGAAGAGAAGCAAAAAGCAAAGGAGAAAAGGGAAGATATAAGCATCTGAATGCAGAGTTCCAAAGAATAGCAAGAAGAGATAAGAAAGCCTTCTTCAGTGATCAATGCAAAGAAATAGAGGAAAACAACAGAATGGGAAAGACTAGGGATCTCTTCAAGAAAATTAGAGATATCAAGGGAACATTTCATGCCAAGATGGACTCGATAAAGGACAGAAATGGTATGGACCTAACAGAAGCAGAAGATATTAAGAAGAGATGGCAAGAATACATAGAAGAACTGTACAAAAAAAGATCTTCATGACCCAGATAATCACGATGGTGTGATCACTGACCTAGAGCCAGACATCCTGGAATATGAAGTCAAGTGGGCCTTAGAAAGCATTATTATGAATAAAGCTAGTGGAGGTGATGGCATTCCAGTTGAGCTATTTCAAATCCTGAAAGATGATGCTGTGAAAGTGCTGCACTCAATATGCCAGCAAATTTGGAAAACTCAGCAGTGGCCACAGGACTGGAAAAAGTCAGTTTTCATTCCAATTTTCCCAAAGAAAGGCAATGCCAAAGAATGCTCAAACTATCGCACAATTGCATTCATCTCACATGCTAGTACAGTAATGCTCAAAATTCTCCAAGCCGGGCTTCAGCAATATGTGAACCATGAACTTCCTGATGTTCAAGCTGGTTTTAGAAAAGGCAGAGGGACCAGAGATCAAACTGCCAACATCCACTGGATCATGGAAAAAGCAAGAGAGTTCCAGAAAAACATCTATTTATACTTTATTGACTATGCCAAAGCCTTTGACTGTGTGGATAACAAGAAACTGTGGAAAATTCTCAAACAGATAGGAATACCAGACCACCTGACCTGCCTCTTGAGAAATCTATATGCAGGTCAGGAATCAGCAGTTAGAACTGGACATGGAACAACAGACTGGTTCCAAATAGGAAAGGAGTACGTCAAGGCTGTATATTGTCACCCTGTTTATTTAACTTATATGCAGAGGACATCATGAGAAACGCTGGGCTGGAAGAAACACAAACTGGAATCAAGATTGCCAGGAGAAATATCAATAACCTCAATTATGCAGATGACACCACCCTTATGGCAGAAAGTGAAGAGGAACTAAAAGCCTCTTGATGAAAGTGAAAGTGGAGAGCGAAAAAGTTGGCTTAAAGCTCAACATTCAGAAAACTAAGATCATGGCATCCGGTCCCATCATTTCATGGGAAATAGATGGGGAAACAGTGGAAACAGTGTCAGACTTTATTTTTCTGGGCTCCAAAATCACTGCAGATGGTGACTGCAGCCATGAAATTAAGACGTTTACTCCTTGCCAGGAAAGTTATGACCAACCTAAATAGCATATTCAAGAGCAGAAACATTACTTTGCCAACAAAGGTTCATCTAGTCAAGGCTATGGTTTTTCCTGTGGTCATGTATGGATGTGAGAGTTGGACTGTGAAGAAAGCTGAGCACTGAAGACCTGATGCCTTTGAACTGTGGTGTTGGAGAAGACTCTTGAGAGTCCCTTGGACTGCAAGGAGATCCAATCAGTCCATTCTGAAGGAGATCAGCCCTGGGATTTCTTTGGAAGGAATGATGCTGAAGCTAAAACTCCAGTACTCTGGCCACCTCATGCAAAGAGTTGACTCATCTGGGAGGGATTGGGGGCAGGAGGAGAAGGGGATGACAGAGGATGAAATGGCTGGATGGCATCACTGACTCGATGGACGTGAGTCTGAGTGAACTCCAGAAGTTGGTGATGGACAGGGAGGCCTGGTGTGCTGCAATTCATGGAGTGGCAAAGAGTTGGACACGACTGAGTGACTGAACTGAACTGATCAGGAAGACAAGGTACAACAGATGTGAGCAAGGGTGTGGAGAAGAGGGAATATAGACTGGTACAGCCATCATGGGAAACAATACAGAAAACGTAGAAATACTGTCTAATCCAGCATTCCACTCTAGGTTAACGGAATCTATATGTTGAAGGGTTATCTACACTCCCATGTTCATTGTAGCATTATTCACAGTAGTCAAGATATGGAAACAACCTAAGTAGTGCTTCCATGAATGGATAAAGCAATTGTGTATTTTGCCCATGAGTGCAATGCCCTGGAAAGAACACAGAGGAAAAAGCAATGGCACTAAGTCTAAATCACCCACTGAAAGGAGTCTCTTTTTTTCCTTATTTGTAAATGAGTGGGTTGGAACAGAGAACATCAATTATCCACATAAGCTTTCTAACTCTCTTAAGAGCTAAGAATGAAAATAAAATCTCGATGTAACCATTCTGGAAATGGAAATCTGTAGAATTCATTTTAATTACTCGAGTGTATATTCTATAATTTTGTTATTTTATGTAAATATGGTCTCATTGTAACTTGAGCAATTGACAGAAACTTTCCAGTGAAATTTTCAACATTCTTTTTTTTTTAATGTGTGTTGCTGCTGCTGCTAAATCGCTTCAGTCGTGTCCAACTCTGTGCGACCTCATAGACGGCAGCCCACTAGGCTCCTCTGTCCCTGGGATTCTCCAGGCAAGAACAATGGGGTGGGTTGCCATTTCCTTCTCCAATGCATGAAAGTGAAAAGTGAAAGTTAAGTTGCTCAGTCAAGATCAGCTTTATTCATAATAACTAAACACTGGAACCAACATAATGTCCCTCAATAGAATGTGATATTCATAAAACGGGATACACTAAAAAATATTCCACAGATAGTAAAGTTAATAATATTGCTGGATATTAATTGCATAATAGTAATTTAAAGAAGCAAGACTCAAAGATCAAATATGCTAAAATTCTAGCTGAGGACATTCTCCCAAGGCAAAGCTTTGTACACAAAACATTTACTCGATCTCCAGGGGCAGCAGTAGGGGAAGTCTCACCAGTTCTTTTTCTTTTTTCTTCCTTCCCCATCATCTCTCTCTCTCCCTCTCTCTCTCCTGTATCTTTCTCTTCTGTTTTAATAAAAATCAACTTAGAGAAACACTGGATTCTGAAAGACTTTCCTTTTTTCTGGGATTATCCAACCATAATCTTCCTTTTCTTTTTACTCCCCTATCTTCTTGGTTTCACATATTAGTAGGATCCACAAGGCAAAACTGTAAGATAATATCCTCATCATATTGTCATCCTTGCAACACAAATCTTAAGTCATTGACCCCTGGTCCTGATTGACCCTCACCCTCTGCTTCATCCAGACACAGAATTTCTCCCTCATGATTAAACCTGCATTTCTCAGATTCAAGAACTCTATTGTTTCTCCTCTTTTCAGTTCTCCTCTAAAACATTTTTTCAAGGAAAAAAAAAAAAAAGTCTTTTCAAACCCTGGTACATTAATCATTTTGTATTAGAGTAATTCAGTTCAGGTCAGTTCACTTTAGTTTCTCAGTCGTTTTCGACTTTCTGTGACCCCATGAACTGCAACATGCCAGGCCTCCCTGTCCATCATCAACTCTCGGAGCCTACCCAAATTCATGTCCATTGGGTCGGTGATGCCATCCAACCATCTCATCCTCTGTCGTCCCCTTCTCCTCCTGCCTTCAGTCTTTCCCAGCATCAGGGTCTTTTCAAGTGAGTCAGCTCTTTGTATCAAGTGGCCAAAGTAGGTGAATTATTCTTATTAATCAAGGTTTATTACTTGACAGATTCATATTTGTTCTCACAGTTTAGCTCCATGATAGGTAAGTGTGTGCGTGTGTGCTACATCACTTTAGTTGTGTCCAACTCTTTGCGACCCCATGGACTGTAGCCTTCCAGGCTCCTCTGTCCATGGGATTCTCCAGACAAGAATACTGAAGTAAGTTGCCATGTCCTCCACCAGTGGATCTTCCTGACCCTGGGATCTAACTTGTATCTCTTGTATCTTCTGCATTGGTAGGCAGGTTCTTAACTACTGACACCATCTGGGAAACTCAATAGGTAAGTAGGGATTTGTTTTTCCTTAATCTGAGATTTCAAACTTTGATGTTCAGTCAAGAGTTTTTCTAAGTGAAAGCTGTTTCAATAATCTTTTTTTTTGCTTGCTTGCACTTCTTATGTTTATTTTCCTTAGACCAAGTTCAAGTTCTCAACATCTTAAAAGAGAATTTTTAAGTATGTTCTGTCAAAATGTTTCAAAAGTTTTTTTTTCTTTAATAATATGTAAGACGACATTCAAAGACTAGCATTCTTTCCTCTTATTTGTCCATTTAATTACTTGATTGTCTCCAGTACTAATTTTCCTCACAAAATTGATTCTCTTTTGAGTATAACATACCCACGCAAGTAGGAGACCTGCATTAGAAATGTCATGGTTAAAACAGAAATTCCAACTAGAGATTGTGAGACTACATTATACTCTATTTCATAGGGCAAAGGTTTGTAGAAACACGCTATTAGAATTTATTGTATTAATAATTTACCACATTGTGTTTTATATTGCTATTGTACATAATCATGAATAATATTTTAATGCAACTTTTAATTTTCTTTCAAGACTTAATTTCTCAAAAGCCCAATAAACTGCAGCATTCTGTGACCTTGAGTGCTAGTTAATTTTGTCTTTTTAGGATGAAAATGTATTTTCTTTGTACTATCAAAGCTGTAAAAACATCTAAGTTACTATTCTTTCCCTATCACTGGAATGTGTACAACTACATTAGAAGGAATAATTTTGAGACATATCAGAATTATGAACAAAATAGAGCAAGATATAATGACTCAAAAAAAAAACATTTAGAAATTTAATATATTTGATGAAGGCAATTTTGCATGCAGTTAATAAAATTTTGTTTTTGTAAATAATTAAAACAAAGATGTAGAAAGAAATTTCTTTTCCAAGAGCAGAAGCTTATGGCTCTTCTATAACACACAGAAGTGAATTCCAGTCAACTGCAGTTGTTGTTGTTCACTCACTAAGTTGTCTGCCTACTTGCTACCCCATGGACCGCAGCATGCAAGGCTTCCCTGTCCTTCACCATCTCCCAGAGCTTGCTCAAACTCATGTCCATTGAGTTGATGATGCCATCCAACCATCTCATCCTCTATTGTCCCCTTCTCTTGCCTTCAATCTTTCCCAGCATCAGGGTCTTTTCCAATGAGTCGATTCTTTGCTTCAGGTGATCAAAATATCAGAGCTTCAGCATCAGTTCTTCCAATGAATATTCAGGACTGATTTCCTTTAGGATTGACCAATTTGATATCCAACATCTGCTGGATCATGGAAAAAGCAAGAGAGTTCCAGAGAAACATCTATTTCTGCTTTCTTGACTATGCCAAAGCTTTTGACTGTGTGGATCACAATAAACTGCAGAAAATTCTTCAAGAGATGGGAATACCAGACCACCTGATCTGCCTCTTGAGAAATTTGTATGCAGGTCAGGAAGCAACAGTTAGAACTGGACATGGAACAACAGACTGGTTCCAAGTAGGATAAGGAGTACATCAAGGCTGTATATTGTCACCCTGCTTATTTAGCTTACATGCAGAGTACATCATGAGAAACGCTGGGCTGGAAGAAGCACAAGCTGGAATCAAGATTGCTGGGAGAAATATCAATCACCTCAGATATGCAGATGACACCAGCCTTATGGCAGAAAGTGAAGAGGAACTAAACAGCCTCTTGATGAAAGTGAAAGTGGAGAGTGAAAAAGTTGGCTTAAAGTTCAACATTCAGAAAATGAAGATCATGGCATCCAGTCCCATCACTTCACGGGAAATAGATGGGGAAACAGTGGAAACAGTGTCAGACTTTTATTTTGGGGGGTCCCCAAATCACTGCAGATGGTGACTGCAGCCATGAAATTAAAAGACACTTACTCCTTGCAAGGAAAGTTATGATCAATCTAGATAGCATATTGAAAAGCAGAGACATTACTTTGCCAACAAAATTCCATCGTCAAGACTATGGTTTTTCCTGTGGTCATGTATGGATGTGAGAGTTGGACTGTGAAGAAAGCTGAGCGCCAAAGAATTGATGCTTTTGAACTGTGGTGTTGGAGAAGACTCTTGAGAGTCCCTTGGACTGCAAGGAGATCCATCCCGTCCATTCTGAAGGAGATCAGCCCTGGGATTTCTTTGGAAGGAATGAGGCTGAAGCTAAAACTCCAGTACTCTGGCCACCTCATGCGAAGAGTTGACTCATCTGGGAGGGATTGGGAGCAGGAGGAGAAGGGGATGACAGAGGATGAGATGGCTGGATGGCATCACTGACTCGATGGACGTGAGTCTGAGTGAACTCCAGGAGTTGGTGATGGACAGGGAGGCCTGGTATGCTGTGATTCATGGGATCGCAGTTGGACACAACTGAGCAACTGAACTGAACTGAACTGAATTTTATATCCTTACTGTTCAAGGGATTCTCAAGAGTCTTCTCCAGCACCACAGTTCAAAAGCACTGATTCTTCAGTACTCAGCCTTCATTATGGTCCAACTCTCATATGCATACATGACAACTGGAAAAACCATAGCTTTGACAATATGAACCTTTGTTGGCAAAGAAATGTCTGTTTTTTAATATGCTGTCTGGGCTTGTCATTGACTTTCCTCCAAGGGCATGCATCTTTTAACTTTGACTGAAGTCATCATTCACAGTGATTTTGGAGCCCAAGAAAATAAAGTCTGTTTCGGATTCTTTATTACGTTATTGATAGCATAAAGAAATATAATTGATTTTTAAAATTTGGCATTCTGTCACAGAAGAAAATTTTTTAAATTAATTATATTTCTTTATGCTATCAATAATGTATTTTGTTTAAATCCACATATAAAAGCATCAAACAAAATTCTCAAAAATCAGTTTAGCCTATTGAGAGAGTGAATTCTTAGGCAGGTTGATAAGAAGTCTGAAAGTCCCCAAGAAGAGAGGGGTCTGGAATTCTCAAGGAGGAGATAGGAGTCTGGAATTCTCAAGGAGGAGGAAAGGACAAACGTTTTTTTTTTTTTCCCTCTACATTCCTTAGTCTTAGTCGCATAAAAGTTTTCTTTTTATTTCTTTAACCTTGGAACTGATGCTTACACAACAAACTCAGTTTAAACTCTGTATGAGGGATTATATAGCAACAATGTATCCTACTTGAGGACAATTTCTCCTTCATGGAAACTTTCTGACAACTGTGGTGTTGGATAAGACTCTTGAGAGTCTCTTGGACTGCAAGGAGATCCAACCTGTCCATCCTAAAGGAGATCAGTCCTGCATGTTCACTGGAAGGACTGATGTTGAAACTGAAACTCTAATGCTTTGGCCACCTAATGTGAAGAGCTGACTCATTGGAAAAGACCCTGATGCTGGCAGGAGAAGGGGACAACAGAGGATGAGATGGTTGGATGACATCACCAACTCAAAGAACATGGGTTTGAGTGAACTCCGGGAGTTGGTGATGGACAGGGAGGCCTGGCATGCTGTGGTTCATGGGGTCACAAAGAGTTGGACACGACTGAGCGACTGAACTGATACTGATACTGAATCCTGATATTTTAACATGTATATTATGGGAGTGGGTCTGGTAGGATCTTTCTATTGTTAATTCTAATCCTGTTATACTAAAATGTAAATTATGGGAGTGGATCTCATAAAATTTTCACAAATTTGAGACGTTCTTTTGATTTATTGTAATGACTAATTTAAAAATATATGTAACTCCCTTGCTAACACTAGCAAGGGGGCACTCTCCATCCCCCTTCTTATGTCTGTGTCAGAAGCTTTCTCTGTCTCTTTTCTTACTTTAACAAAACTCTGCTGCACAAAAGCTCTTGAACAATCGAGCCTAGTCCCTGCTCCTGAAGCTAAATTTTCTTTGGAGATCATGAATCTGACATCGTTCACTGTAAGCTATCACTATTGTATGTAATGCCCCAAAAGTTAAAACTACAAAACATCTCTAAGACAATTTTTGAAAATCTAAAAAGCTGGAGATCTTTACAGATTAGAAAAATCAATATGTTTAGTCATTAGTTCTTTCCTGATTGATTGATATATTCAAAAACAATTCTCACCAGAATTCCATCAAATTCCATCAAATTCTATTTTTAAATAGAAATTGGCGAGCTGATTATAAAATTTACATAGAAGTTTAAAAGACCAAAAATATTCAAAACAGAACAATGCATTGGCAGGATTTACACTATTTGATATATATTTTTTCTTTAAAATTATATTAATTTTATAAATATCTTATTTTATATTTATATTTTATAAAATATCTTGTACCTGCTTTATGATATGTAGTAGTGACCGTGCTTTATCAGATCTGTTTTTAATGACGTTATTCTAGACTGTTTTCTTTCCAGATGATGATTGAGAAACGTAATTAAAAAATGGTGCCAGGTACCACAACAGTAACAGAACTTAGCTGTTTTCTGAGGTTTTGTTTTTTTACTTTTTTTTTTTTTAATGGAGTGTGCTGGATGTCTCTATAATTTTGTTCAGATGACTGCAGAACTTGGAAAAGCTGTTGCTGCTATTGATGCATAACATACTGCTATTGGTCTTTTTATATAAATAAATAAATCTATATATATATACATATATATATATAATTTGAATTTTTGGAAACTTTAGCTGTGCTGTCAACTTTGGAAAAAGTATCCCAGTTGTACCGTGTTGGGTTGGCATTGTACAGAAATTAACAGCCATATTGGTCTAGAAACGTTAAACATAATTTTTTCCATTTGTACAGGGGTAACACACTGTATTAAATATGTAAGGTCTTATCTACATGGGTTTGATTACAGAAACTAATAAAGTATTCTCTAAATAAAAAAAAATTATATTAATTAAGAGATGAGATATTAGCTTAAGATAGACATATAGATGGACTTCTCTGGTTGCTCAGCTGGTAAAGAATCCACCTGCAATGCAGGAGACTCTAGTTCAATTCCTGGCTCAGGAAGATTCCCTGGAGAAGAGATAGGATAACTACTACAGTATTCTTGGGCTTCCTTGGTGACTCAGATAGTAAAGAATCCACCTGCAATGTGGGAGACCTGGGTTCACTCCCTGGGTTGGGAAGATCCCCTGGAGAAGGAAATGGCAACCCTCTCTAGTATTCTTGCCTGGAAAATCCCATGGACGGAGGAGATTGGTAGACTATAGTCCATGGGGTCAAAAAGAGTTGGACATGACTGAGTGACTTCACTCACTCATAGATATTATAGAGATGGCATTCAGAGATCACCCTTAATCCTTTCTTTGGCTATGAAATGCATATCTTTTGTAGTATGGTGTTAATTTTGAGTCTTCCTATTCTTAGAGAAAGCGCAATTCTCACTTGTTTAGCTGCTGTCACACATCAGAAATTTCCTTAATGGAAATATTTTCACCCAAGCACTTTGCAAAAACAGTCCCACCTTTTCTGAGTTCTTCTCTGACATTTATTAAAAGATATCTGGCTACCAGTAACCAACTTCATCTATTCAAGGACTGGTTGAGATTTTTAGTTTGAAATCTCAAAGTTCTAACACAGCTCTGGCCAGTGTACATTCCTGAGTCAAATGTCTAATATTTTCTCAACCTGAACATGGATGCCAAAAGTAGACTTTAATATGCCTTCCCAATGATGCCACTCTCACTTTTTTTTGGAGAATGCCCAAGCACTCTAATCCTCCTATTCTTTTTTCCTCCCTCATGCACAGATTCCAAGGTGTTGTGCTGTGATCAGTCATTCAGCTGTATCTGACTCTTTGCAACCCCATAAACTGTAAACTGCCAGGTTCCTCTGTCCATGGGATTTTTCAGGTAAGAATACTGGAGTGAGTTGCCATTTCCTCCTCCAGGGAAACTTCCTGACTCAGGGATCAGACCTACATCTCCTGGGTCACCTGCATTGGCAAGCAGATTCTTTACCACTGAGCCACCTGGGAAGTCCGCAAGATTCCAATAGCCATTTCCAAATAGCGTCTGAATTAGACAAAGGACAAAAATGAGTGGAGGAATGATTTCATCTCAATCCTCCTTATCCTGTCATTCTAATTGAATTACTTTACTAATAGCCTTAAGGCTATTGAAAAAGGGATAAGTGTTAATCACTCAATCCTGTCTGGCTCTTTGTGACCCTCTGGACTGTGGCCCGAAGGCTCCTCTTTCCATGGGATTCCCCAGGCAAGAATACTGGAGCAAGTTGCCATTCCCTTCTCCAGAAGGCTATTATTGAAAAATAGGCTTATTCACTTCTGGTCAGTGAATTAAAAAAGATGTAGCAGCACTGACTATACATTGATTAAACTTCTTGCCTTGGTCTCAAAGCAGTATTCTCTCCCAGTCTGGGCTAAATCATTTCTAATAAAGGATATTACTGGCAATGTAAGGCCAAACTAACAATGGAAGTGGCCCCTTCCCTAGAATGGAACATTATAATTTTGGCCTACCAAACTGATTTGGTTGTTCAAAGTTTGTTAAGTGTTCAGCCTACAAAATGTTAAACAAAATAAACAAAAAATATACATGTATATGGTTATATCAATTATTACCCCATCCATTGATAAGGATTCAGTCATCTTTCATTGGTTTTAACCCCCTGGCATTAAAGTAATCCCCTGCTTCTTTAATGACCTATCATTGCTAGAAATAGAAGGCATAATCTTGTTGCCTGTTTAGGATCAAGTCCTTCTTATTAGAATTGAAAGCCTGCTTCTTTTTAGACCAAACATTTTACCTTTTTTGCTGAAGCTGTTTTGTTACTTCAGGATTTTAAACTTGCATTATTGACTAGTGTAAGATTGTTACTTTCAAAAAATAAAATGATGCTAAGCATTGTTTTGTAGTCTGAAACCTTCAGGCCAAGATAATCACACAGAGAAAGTGAAGCAATTTCCTGTACCTAGGTAATCCTATGCCACCTAAGGTTCTTAATCAGCACCCATTCCAAATTAAGTGGAGGCACAGAAAGCTGCTTATGTGTGTCTGTTCTGAGGCAGAACTTTATTTCTCCCAGGTGAACTGGGGTAAGTGAGAAATATGTGTCTCCAAGAATGGCCTACTTGAGCAGAAAATTCTCAAATATTCTAAGGTTGACAACCACCCACATTGTAACTCATTCTTCCTATATAAGTCTGTATGGAAAATCATTGTGATAGTAGGTCACATGGATTGAGGCCCTTGGTATAATCACTGTGCTCAGCAAGTTCCATGTAATTTTCTATGTATATTCCAAAGCCTTCAGCAATCCTGTGATACAGTTATAATTCTCTGTACATTTCACAGTGAGGAAACTGAGGCTTCAATGAGTCAGGTGCTTTACTGAGAAGGCTGCACAGTAAGGAATGCATAACAAATTCATATGCAAATCTGCCTGATTTCAGAGCCCACCTTCTTAATCACAATCTTATATATTTTCTAAATGTGATGGGCTACAATATGGAAAATTTTATTTTGAATCTTGATTGCCAAATTCAGGCTACTTAAACATCTTACTGTGTGGAGCAATATATCTTACATGAAAGAATACTATTATTATTATTTTTTAATTAACTGCTCACGTCTTAAAAGAAAAAGAAAAAAAAAATCTCTGAAAAATTTCTGTTAATCTGCAAATGTGTGTATCAAAGATAATATGTTTATTCCAAGAATAAACTTTGCTGATTCTTATAAGCATCAGTAGCATTACTTAATTAAATGATGCATTTATGACAAATTCATGAACAGTGCTCAACTCTAACTAACAATTTTAATCAGCACTGTAGTAAGAATCTTGCTAAATATCTGTACTGTTTCCCCATGAATTTTTTTTTTTTAATGAGTATCTTAATTTTCTGGTTTGTATATATATCGGAATGTAGGAAACTAGATAGCTGCCTTCAGTTTCATTACTAAATTCCTTCTAAAACATAAAATTGTCCAGTTTAAATGTCTTAAACACTGAGATAAGTAACTGGCACAATAACTGGACTTTATGTGCTTTATATGTTTTATTAAAGTGAATTCAAAATGATATAATTTTAATTGTTACATTTAAAGTCCTATTTGACTAATAATTTCTAAGATAAAAATAAATTTGCCCAAGTAGTTGTTCAATGAAACTGTGAGACTGCACAATCATTCTATTTTTAGGTTTGGTAATAAACGCTGAAGTTCTAAGAAATCTTCTAGAGGAGAAAGTTAATCCCTGAATGCCCTGTAAATATTTCACTGACTAGTTAAATTTCCTTCTTGTGAACTTTTTAAAGTTATCTATTAAATAATTCTGTATTATCTATTCAAAAAGTAATTTCAGTCATTTCATCTCTTTGAAGAAAAATAATTATTTAACTTTTCTAATTAAAGGATTGCTTCCCATGTTAATTGTATTCATTCAGTTTTATTCAAGGAATTCATTTTACTTTAAATAATTTGCAAAGGGATTGGTTTATTCATTTCAGTAATCTATAAGTAGTTAGAACTTAATGCTTCTGAGAAAATCAAATCAAATGGTGTCTAGATTGTTATTCAAAACTATACGAAGAAAGATATTGTATTTTTACTACCCTGAGGTCCTGATTTCACCCTCTCAATTGTTAAAATTAGTAACTATTATTTGTTACCCCTTTTCTCCTAAAATATTTTATACAGTTAAACAACTATACTTCTTTCTGCAAAACTCACTGATTTTCATTATTAATACTGGACATAAAGCCAGAGTCTCTTGCTGAGGAATTTAAGCACAAGACTAAAAGATGAGCAGCTATTCCTTTGCAAGGAGAAAATGTTCAAAAGTTAATTTTTATAAATGAATCATTTCAAGGTCTGGGATGCTTAATAAGGATTCAGAAACCAAAGTTCTAATATATCTGGTGAGTAGAGGTCATGACTTCACCAGATCAATTATTTCCTAACAGCAGATCAGATACATTTTTCATGTAACTCAGATGTTGATGAGGAAGTATCTAGAACTTATCTAATAGCTTTGCATGAAGGATTAAAATTACATGATTCTATTGACAATAATGGAGTTTTAATCAAACCATTAAAATGAATCTCACATGCTCCTAAAAATTCCAACTGAAGGGTAAAAATCATATCAGGATAAAGTACTAATACATAAACAAGGAAAAAAATGGTACATTCAATATCTAACCAGTTTTTCTGTAAAATGGTTTTCAAAATGCCCAGATTTCAAATTAGAATTTACTTCACAAGTATGAGCATCCTCTTTTGGAACTTTATAAAGAAAATTTGAGTTCTTTATATAACATTGTCTCCATTATAGATTAAATGGAGATAATATTTATTCAAATATTCCAATATTAAATTTCCAACACTCACATCTTACCTTTGATAATTAAGTCCAAGGAACTAAAGATAAGTATGAAAATGTTTACTGTTGATTTATAGTATCAATCTTGTATTGAAATTGTTATCAATTTGTTCACATTTATTTGTATTCTTATTTGATAATACAGCCCTCAAAATCAAGATATCCTATTGAATCTTTTCTTAATTTTATAAAAATTTTTTAATTGGAGAAAAATTATTTTACAATGTTGTGCTGGTTGCTGCCAGAAAAAAAAGTGACTCAGTCATAATTTTTCATCTCTCTCTCTCTCTCTCTCTCTCTCTTCCCTCTTGAGTCTCCCTTCCCTCCCCCCACCATCCTACCCCTCTAAGTCATCACTTAGCACACACAAGTTTGAGAAGTAGAAATAAGTTGCTTAAGCTATTCTCTACTTGCAACTCAAAGACACACACACACACACACAGAAGGTGCATATTATGCAACATTAAGATTCAATAGGATGGAGAGGAACCTACTGAATCTTAATGCCGCATAATACATGCCTTCCGTGTGTATATGTATATGTGTCTTTGAGTTGTAAGTAGAGAATAACCTAAACAAGTTATTTCTACTCCTCAAACCTATGTTTGCTAATTTCAACAAACCATGCTGAGGAAATTACAAACCTGAAGAATATTGATGTATGGGGTTTGTGTGTGTGTGTGTGTGCGTTCAGTCTCTCAGTCACGTCCAGTTCTTTGCAACCCTGTGGATTGTAGCTTGCCAGGCTTCTCTGAATGTATGGGGTAAGGCTCAACTAAGTCCCAAACACTTTCAGAGTCTATACACTTCTATTAATGCTGTTACATTAATATTAGCTCATTATTGTCAGCTGATCTCTCTCCAAGAGCACCAGAGTAGGACGTACCTTTTCCAACCTGCAGGGGCTTTCAGGAAGTCTAGAGGGAATTTTTTTTCTCAAGTAAAATTGTAACAAGTGTTTTTTAATTCAAATGCATCCATTGGAAGCAAAAAAATCACAGTGAGAAGATAAAATCACAAGTAGGAAAGTAATTGCTTTGCGCATGCCTAGTGTGTGAACCTTGACACTGGATTGACAGTAATGATTTCCTCTAAATTCACCGGAGCCAAAGCTTATATCCAGTAATTCTGTTTTCATCTTGAAGTGCTATATGAAAACTGAAACTTTTCCTCCGGGGGAGTATATGAAACAGAGTCAAAGAAAAAAAGCAAAAGTAAGTTTAATAACAAGTAACATATGCTTGTGTCTAGAAAAGCACAAGCTCTGCTATTAAGATTTTTTTTTTTTTTTTTTGTAATTGCAGAAAAGTACTACTGTAAGAAAGGCAAACCAGATCCTAGGTAAGCACAGAGGACCCTTCTTTCTTTTTTTTTTTTTTCTAATTTTATTTTATTTTTAAACTTTACATAATTGTATTAGTTTTGCCAAATATCAAAATGAATCCGCCACAGTATACATGTGTTCCCCATCCTGAACCCTCCTCCCTCCTCCCTCCCCATACCATCCCTCTGGGTCGTCCCAGTGCACTAGCCCCAAGCATCCAGTATCGTGCATCGAACCTGGACTGGCAACTCGTTTCTTACATGATATTTTACATGTTTCAATGCCATTCTCCCAAATCTTCCCACCCTCTCCCTCTCCCACAGAGTCCATAAGACTGTTCTATACATCAGTGTCTCTTTTGCTGTCTCGTACACCAGGTTATTGTTACCATCTTTCTAAATTCCATATATATGCGTTAGTATACTGTATTTATGTTTTTCCTTCTGGCTTACTTCACTCTGTATAATAGGCTCCAGTTTCATCCACCTCATTAGAACTGATTCAAATGTATTCTTTTAATGGCTGAGTAATACTCCATTGTGTATATGTACCACAGCTCTCTTATCCATTCATCTGCTGATGGACATCTAGGTTGCTTCCATGTCCTGGCTATTATAAACAGTGCTGCGATGAACATTGGGGTACACGTGTCTCTTTCCCTTCTGGTTTCCTCAGTGTGTATGCCCAGCAGTGGGATTGCTGGGTCATAAGGCAGTTCTATTTCCAGTTTTTTAAGGAATCTCCACACTGTTCTCCATAGTGGCTGTACTAGTTTGCATTCCCACCAACAGTGTAAGAGGGTTCCCTTTTCTGCACACCCTCTCCAGCATTTATTATTTGTAGACTTTTGGATCGCAGCCATTCTGACTGGTGTGAAATGGTACCTCATAGTGGTTTTGATTTGCATTTCTCTGATAATGAGTGATGTTGAGCATCTTTTCATGTGTTTGTTAGCCATCTGTATGTCTTCTTTGGAGAAATGTCTATTTAGTTCTTTGGCCCATTTTTTGATTGGGTCGTTTATTTTTCTGAAGTTGAGCTGTAGGAGTTGCTTGTATATTTTTGAGATTAGTTGTTTGTTGGTTGCTTCATTTGCTATTATTTTCTCCCATTCTGAAGGCTGTCTTTTCACCTTGCTAATAGTTTCCTTTGATGTGCAGAAGCTTTTAAGGTTAATTAGGTCCCACTTGTTTATTTTTGCTTTTATTTCCAATATTCTGGGAGGTGGGTCATAGAGGACCCTGTTGTGATATATGTCGGAGAGTGTTTTGCCTATGTTCTCCTCTAGGAGTTTTATAGTTTCTGGTCTTATGTTTAGATCTTTAATCCATTTTGAGTTTATTTTTGTGTATGGTGTTAGAAAGTGGTCTAGTTTCATTCTTTTACAAGTGGTTGACCAGATTTCCCAGCACCACTTGTTAAAGAGATTGTCTTTAATCCATTGTATATTCTTGCCTCCTTTGTCAAAGATAAGGTGTCCATATGTGCGTGGATTTATCTCTGGGCTTTCTATTTTATTCCATTGATCAATATTTCTGTCTTTGTGCCAGTACCATACTGTCTTGATAACTGTGGCTTTGTAGTAGAGCCTGAAGTCAGGTAGGTTGATTCCTCCAGTTCCATTCTTCTTTCTCAAGATCGCTTTGGCTATTCGAGGTTTTTTGTATTTCCATACAAATTGTGAAATTATTTGTTCTAGCTCTGTGAAGAATACTGTTGGTAGCTTGATAGGGATTGCATTGAATCTATAAATTGCTTTGGGTAGTATACTCATTTTCACTATATTGATTCTTTCAATCCATGAACATGGTATATTTCTCCATCTATTAGTGTCCTCTTTGATTTCTTTCACCGGTGTTTTATAGTTTTCTATATATAGGTCTTTAGTTTCTTTAGGTAGATATATTCCTAAATATTTTATTCTTTCTGTTGCAATGGTGAATGGAATTGTTTCCTTAATTTCTCTTTCTGTTTTCTCATTATTAGTGTATAGGAATGCAAAGGATTTCTGTGTGTTGATTTTATATCCTGCAACTTTACTATAGTCATTGATTATTTCTAGTAATTTTCTGGTGGAATCTTTAGGGTTTTCTATGTAGAGGATCATGTCATCTGCAAATAGTGAGAGTTTTACTTCTTCTTTTCCAATTTGGATTCCTTTTATTTCTTTTTCTGCTCTGATTGCTGTGGCCAAAACTTCCAAAACTATGTTGAATAGTAATGGTGAAAGTGGGCACCCTTGTCTTGTTCCTGACTTTAGAGGAAATGCTTTCAATTTTTCACCATTGAGGATAATGTTTGCCGTGGGTTTGTCATATATAGCTTTTATTATGTTGAGGTATGTTCCTTCTATTCCTGCTTTCTGGAGAGAGGACCCTTCTATACTGGAAATGCAAGTTAGCTTGAAGACTTAAGTGCTGCACATGGGGAAACCAAGATTTATCCCTCCTACTAAGAATAGTGGGCTTCCCTTGTGGATCAGATGGTAAAGAATATACCTGCAGTGCAGGAGACCTGGGTTCCATCCCTGGGTTGGGAAGATCCCCTAGAGAAGGAAATGGTAACCCACTCCAGTATTCTTGCCTGGACAATCCCATGGACACGGAAGCCTGGTGGGCTACAGTCCATGTGGTCGCAAAGAGTCAGACACGACTAAGAGACTAACAATTTCAATAAGAACTTTGACTTTCATTTTGGGCAGTTTACATTTAAAGATGTATACATGTGCAGTTTTGTACAATATCATAACTTATCATCTTATAAAAGAGATGTGGCAGATAAATCTATAACCAATCCCCTAAAATCCCTGAGAAGGAAATGACAACCCACTCCAGTATACTTGTCTGGAATATTCAAAGGACAGAGGGGCCTGGGGGGGGCTACAGTTTAGGGGGTCAAAAAGAGTCAGACACGACTGAGCGACTGAGCACTATCCCCTAAGATCTTAATAAAAAAGGACATTTAATTAAGTAGGGTTTTTTGTGAACTACTTGAAGTTAAACTAACTTCATAACGATTGGTAACCTGACGTAGTTTTTGGCACATTAGTTCATCCTACCCTTTTCATGGTCTTCATGGACCTTTTATCAGGAAATGCCCCTTTATGTAGGGAGGTCCAAACTCCCAGGGAACTGAAGAACTATATTATAATAAAGTTCTTGACAAAATCACTGCATCTGAAATGAAAAAGATGCACTCAGTGTTTTTGTTTTTTTAAAGTAGGTCAATCTGCATAAATTTGATGGAACATTGCATTGTAATGTGGTGCCAGTGATTAATCATGGATTAGCTTGAAATGAATAGGATAAAAATTTATAATTTATAATGAATATCACACATAACTATAGAGCTGATTATCCAGGTTCGAATATTAGAATATCTCCCTGGCTTTGTTATTGTTTACCACATATACATGGACTAAATATTTATATCCCAGGCCTATATTTAACTGGGTTTCACCTGACAGATGTAATAACTTCCAGCGTTTTATATGAAAAGGCTGGAATTTATATATACACATGATAATCAAACCCCTGAGGCTCAGGCCAGAGGATGCCAGGAGAATACTGACATTTAAGGCTGCTGTGGATTTTTTTTCCCAGCAGAAGGAGCATTTAAGTGGGTCATGGCCCAAAGGTATTGAACTTCTTCCCTTGCTGACAGCTATTTACCAGAGCACAGTCAAGTAAAGGAAGTGGATTAAGGAGCTCCAATTGATCAGAAAATAGCATTCAAACTTGAAACCTGTCTCTACTCCCAGAACTCAGCTTTTGAAAATCTTTCAGTGAAACTATTGTCAAGGGATGGCATAATCACAGAATGAAGTAAGAAGATTTAAAATTCTTAAGCAGACAAAAATGCATTGAGAGTCTCAGTTTTAAGGACTCCTAGGAAATAGCCAAGTGAAACTGAATCACAAAGAACACTCATTGATCCGTTCAAACTATAACAAAAGTTTTCAGAAGAAAATATATCCTCCCATTCCACAATCCCAGATGGATTAGAATGCCAGAAAAATATAGGAAATAATGGAATATGCATTTTATTTAATTTGAAATAATTCATATGAACAGTAAAATATCAAAGTTAAGATTATATTTATCAATTTGTAAATGAATATGCATTGTATATAAAAGAATGTAAAAAGTGTATTGAAGCACTATGTTCTGGGCTGTTTATTTCCTCGGAGCTTCCATTCATCCAATTTCTACCACAAGTTGACAATGAAAGAGGTAAGAAAAATGGAAGTGATGGAAACCTGAAAAGTACCAGTTTTAGGAAAAAACTGTACTGAATCATAAAAATGATATTTTTTTTTGTTCTATTTTCTAAGGATTATTATTTCATTTTATGTAGATTTGTCTTTGTTTGGAAGAGTCAAGGATGACTCTCATGAAAGACTGGAAATTTATCATTGCTCAGATACTCACAACTTCAAAAGTCTGGTTTAAAAAATGAAATGACAATAATAAATGAGAGTCACTGCATGCTGTCATCTAGCATAGCTGTGTGTTAGTCACTCAGTCATGTCCACATCTTTGTGACCCCATGGACTGTAGCCCACCAGGCTTCTCTATCCACAGAATTCTCCAGGCAAGAATACAAGATTGGGTTGCCATTTCCTACTCCAGGGGATCTTCTTGACCCAAGGATTGAACCCGGGTCCCCCACATTGTAGGCAGATTCTTTACCATCTAAGCCACCAGGGAAGCCCTAAACACTTTACATGAATTAGCCCAATTATAGTCACAGAGTCCTGGGGAAGGGAATTCAGTGACTATTTCCATCTTATGAAGGAGGAAAATGAAGTAAAAAAAAGTTCAATAAATTTTGTGGGACCAAAGTCCCACAATTAGTAAGTGGTAATATTAAGAACTGAACTCAAGAATGTTAATTCTTGTTTACACTTTAAAGTATTGGTAGAAGTTGCAGTGATCTTGAAGTCAGAAGACACCCATATATGTAGTGCTTTGACAAGTCACCCCAACTAGGAGCTATTTTTCTTCAGTGAAATTGTAACAGAGCAGGATGCCATGGGGTCTTCCTGAGACAGACCCCTCCCCTACATCCTCTGTTTTAGCTCCTCTCTGAAGTACCTAGATAAGAGTATCTGATGCACATTTCCTGAGTTGTTTTACAGATGCTAAAACCAACACCAAATGGAAGACATTAACTACTTGATGCCCAAGAGCACTTACCCCTTCCCCACAGGCCTACTGAAGTCTAAGTTCAGTACAGTTCAGCCACTCAGTCGTGTCTAACTCTCTGTGACCCCATGAATCACAGCACGCCAGGCTACCCTGTCGATCACCAACTCCCAGAGTTCACTCAAACTCACGTCCATCGAGTCAGTGATGCCATCCAGCCATCTCATCCTCTCTCGTCCCCTTCTCCTCCTGCCCCCAATTCCTCCCAGCATCAGGGTCTTTTCCAATGAGTCAACTCTTTGCATGAGGTGGCAAAAGTATTGGAGGTTCAGCTTTAGTACCAGTCCTTCCAATGAACATCCAGGACTGATCTGCTTTAGAATGGACTGGTTGGATCTCCTTGTAGTCCAAGGGACTCTCATGAGTCTTAACCAACACCACAGTTCAAAAGCATCAATTCTTCGGTGCTCAGCTTTTTTTAACAGTCCAACTCTCACATCCATACATGACCACTGGAAAAACCATAGCCTTGACTAGACGGACCTTTGTTGCCAAAGTAAAGTCTCTACTTTTCAATATGCTGTCTAGGTTGGTCATAAATTCCTTTCCAAGAAGTAAGCATCTTTTAATTTCATGGCTGATATCACCATCTGCAGTGATTTTGGAGCCAAAAAATAAAGTCTGACACTGTTTCCACTGTTTCCCAACTATTTGCCATGAAGCAATGGAACCAGATGCCATGATCTTCGTTTTCTGAATGTTGAGCTTTAAGCCAATTTTTTCACTCTCCTCTTTCACTTTTAACAAGAGACTTTTTAGTTCCTCTTCAGTTTCTGCCATTAGTGTGGTATCATCTGCGTATCTGAGGTTATTGATATTTCTACTGGCAATCTTGATTCCAGCTTGTGCTTGCTCCAGCCCAGCGTTTCTCATGATGTACTCTGCATATAAGTTAAATAAGCAGGGTGACCAAATACAGCCTTGATGTGCTCCTTTTCCTATTTGGAACCAGTTTGTTGTTCCACGTCCAGTTCTAACTGTTGCTTCCTGACCTGTATACAGATTTATCAAGAGACAGCTCAGGTGGTCTGGTATTCCCATCTCTTTCAGAATTTTCCACAGCTTATTGTGATCCACATAGTCAAAGGCAAAAAAGCAGAAACAGATGTTTTTCTGGAACTCTCTTGCTTTTTCGATGATCCAGTGGATGTTGGCAATTTGATCTCTGGTTCCTATGCCTTTACTAAAACCAACTTGAACATCTGGAATTTCACGGTTCACATACTGTTGAAGCCTGGCTTGGAGAATTTTGAGCATTATTTTACTAACGTGTGAGATGAGTGCAATTGTGCAGTAGTCTGAGCATTCTTTGGCATTGCCTTTCTTTGGGATTGGAATCAAAACTGACCTTTTCCAGTCCTGTGGCCACTGCTGAGTTTTCCAAATTTTCTGGCATATTGAGTGCATCACTTTCACAGCATCATCTTTCAGGATTTGAAAGAGCTCAACTGGGATTTCATCACCTCCACTGGCTTTATTCATAATGATGCTTTCTAAGGCCCACTTGATTTCATATTCCAGGATGTCTGGCTCTAGGTGAGTGATCACTCCATCGTGATTATCTCAGTCATGAAGATTTTTTGTACAATTCTTCTGTGTATTCTTGCCACATCTTCTTAATATCTTCTGCTTCTGTTAGGTCCATACCATTTCTGTCCTTTATCAAGCCCATCTTTGCATGAAATGTTCCCTTGGTATCTCTAATTTTACTGAAGAGATCTCTAGTCTTCCCCATTCTGTTGTTTTCCTCTATTTCTTTGTATTGATCACTGAGGAAGGCTTTCTTATCTCTCCTTGCTATTCTTTGGAATTCTGCATTCAGATGCTTATATCTTCCCTTTTCTCCTTTGCTTTTTGCTTCTCTTCTTTTCACAGCTATTTTTAAGGCGTCCTCAGACAGCCATTTTGGTTTTTTGCATTTCTTTTCCATAGGGATGGTCTTGATCCCTGTCTCCTGTACAATGTCATGAACCTCCATCCATAGTTCATCAGGCACTCTATCTATCAGATCTAGGCCCTTAAATCTATTTCTCACTTCCACTGTATAATCATAAGTGATTTGATTTAGGTCATACCTGAATGGTCTAATGGTTTTCCCTCCTTTCTTCAATTTAAGTCTGAATTTGGCCATAAGGAGTTCATGATCTCATCATGAACCACTGCGAGCCACATCAGCCCCCAGTCTTGTTTTTGCTGACTGTACAGAGCTTCTCCATATTTGGCTGCAAAGAATATAATCAACCTGATTTCGGTGTTGACCATCTGGTGATGTCCATGTATAGAGTCTTCTCTTGTGTTCTTGGAAGAGGGTGTTTGCTATGACCAGTGCATTCTCTTGGTAAAACTCTATTAGCCTTTGCACTGCTTCATTCCATACTCCAAGGCCAAACTTGCCTGTTACTCCAGGTGTTTCTTGACTTCCTACTTTTGTATTCCAGTCCCCTATAATGAAAAGGACATTTATTTTGGGTGTTAGTTCTAAAAGGTCTTGTAGGTCTTCATAGAACCGTTCAACTTCAGCTTCTTCAGCATTACTGGTTGGGGCATAGACTTGGATTACTGTGATATTGAATGGTTTGCCTTGGAAATGAACAGAGATCATTCTGTCGTTTTTGAGATTGCATCCAAGTACTGCATTTTGGACTCTCTTGTTGACCATGATGGCCATTCCATTTCTCCTAAAGGATTTCTGCTCACAGTAGTAGATATAATGGTCATCTGAGTTAAATTCACCCATTCCAGTCCATTTTAGTTAGCTGATTCTTAGAATGCTGACATTCACTCTTGCCATCTCCTGTTTGACCACTTCCAATTTGCCTTGATTCATGGACCTGACATTCCAGGTTCCTATGCAATATTGCTCTTTACAGCATTGGACCTTGCTTCTATCACCAGTCACATCACAAGTGGGTATTGTTTTTTCTTTGGCTCCATCCCTTCATTCTTTCTGGAGTTATTTCTCCACTGATCTCCAGGAACATATTGGGCACCTACTGACCTGGGGAGTTCCTCTTTCAGTATCCTATCATTTTGCCTTTTCATACTGTTCATGAGGTTTTCAAGCCAAAAATACTGAAGTGGTTGTCCATTCCCTTCTCCAGTGGACCACATTCTGTCAGACCTCTCCACCATGACCCTCCAGTCTTGGGTGGCCCCACATGACATGGCTTAGTTTCACTGAGTTAGACAAGGCTATGGTCCGTGTGATCAGATTGACTAGTTTTCTGTCATTATGGTTTCAGTGTGTCTTCCGTCTGATGCCCTCTCACAACACCTACCGTCTTACTTGGGTTTCTCTTACTTTGGACGTGGGGTATCTCTTCACGGCTGCTCTAGCAAAGTGCGGCCGCTGCTCCTTACCTTGGATGAGGAATATCTCCTCATGGCCACCCCTCTTGACCTTGAATGTGGAGTAGCTCCTCTCAGCCCTCCTGAGTCTAAGGATTGATAAAGATTAACCCTTAGACTTCACTCTGTTATCTCACTATCAACCAATCAGAGAATTGTGCATGAGAGGATCACATACTCCGGGACTCCCTTTCCTCACCTAATCTCTAAGAATGCTTTGCTCAAACCCATTGGAGAATTTGAGTTTTGGGGAATTCGAGTTTTTAGGTTGGACTCCTTGCTTGGTGCCTGACAATAAGTGCTGCACGTTCCTTCACAACAACCTGGTGTCGGTAGATTGGTTTTACTTCATCTGGGAGAGAGGATCTAGGTTTTGGTTTATTAAAAAAAAAATGGATTAGCAGTCCCCATCTCACAGCATTACTATGTGCATGGAATAGAATTCAAAATATGAAATGTTGTTTTTTTGTGTGTGAACTGTTAAATCTTGTATTGTATATAGAAAATCTATTTTTCATATAAAACTACATTCTCAAAAACTCCTGGAATAAGGTCATAATTCATTGGATAAATAGTAGCCTTTTCCCTTCTTTTTCTCAAATAAAGGAACAAAAAGATCAGCAAATTTTCTCAGTGTGGCCTTAGGTCAGAAGAGCAAATTATGTTCATATATTTTAATTTCTCAAAGGTCTATTCTTCATTTACCAACTAGCCTCATATAACTCATGTATGTGAAGTCACTCAGTCGTGTCTGACTCTTTGTGACTCCATGGACTGTAGCCTATCAGGCTCCTCCGTCCATGGGATTTTCCAGCAAGAGTGCTGGAGTGGATTGCCATTTCTAACCAGGGGATCTTCCCAACCCAGGAATCAAACCCGGGTCTCCCACATTGCAGGTGGATGCTTTACCATCTGAGCCACCAGGGATACAAAAAGCATAATTATAAGACATGTTTTGAGAGTCATTCTTATTTCAAAAAAAGAATAAAACATGCTAATATATTGTAAAATATCAGACCACTTTCAAATCATTGATAGAAATGTTTTATGTTACTATGTAGTAGTTAATTTTTTGGTTACTAAACCTAACAGCAGAAACAGTAAATAACAGCTTATCTAAGTGATAGTCTCGATGTTACAAATAAAAGTTGTAAAACAAATGCAAATATAATGGATTCTGGGCATCTGAATATCAGAATGAGGCCATATTGCAAATGCTTTAAAATTATATAAATACCTCATGTTGTTATTATAAAGACTTCCCTGGTGGTCCAGTGGCTAAGTAAGACTCCATCTCCCAATTCAGGGGGCCAGATTCAGTCCCTGGTCAAGGAACTAAATCCCACATGCCTCACCCGAAAGATCCTACAGGTCATAATGAAGTTCAAAGAGCCTAGTGCTGCAACTAAAACCTGGCACAGCCCAATAAATAAATAAATATTTTTTTAAAAGCATCTTCTTGGATTAGCTAGAGCAAATGAAATCAGAATGCTTGGTGATGGGTCTGAAAAAAAATTTTTTTTTTAGTCTAATTTTAACAAAATCCCCAAATGTTTCTCAAACCCATGATATTTGAACAACTCTATGTGCTTTTAAAACAGGATACAATCTGTGTTCTCAGCCCCTACAACATACACAGTAGGTAAACTCAATAAGTATGTTAAACACAATAAACAATGTATGTCAACAAATCCTTTCCTTTATAAATCAATAATAAATAAAAGTGTTAGGTAGGTAGAATAGGGAAAAGGAGTCCAAAATGGCGGTGGCTAAAAGACAAGGAAGGTCAAAGGAAGGTCTGGGGACCAGAGTTAGGACTGCAGGTAGAACAGCACTCCTGACTAAGCCCAATTTGCAGAGGGCAAGCCCAGGGGGAAGAAAGAAACATATAAAAAGAGGAGCCAAAGGACTCTCTCTCCCTCTCTCTCCCTCCCTCTCTCTCTCCCTCCCGCATGCCTATGCTTTCTCTCTCTCTCTCTATCACCCCCCACCCCCCCAACCCCCACACACCGCACGCTGGCGCACTATTCTACTCTCTTCTGTTCTTCAAGGATGGATTCTCCTGCTATCTTCTAAATAAAATAGAGCTGTAACACTGATTTATCTAAGAGCTATGATACGGTTTGTTCAAGACCTGAGAGCTGTGACGCGCCGAGGGCTTTAATGTCCATCACCCCAAAGCATTGTTGTGATGAGACAAAGAACCGAGGAGCATACACTCACCTGACATCTATCAAAAGCAAATTTATTTGCCATAATAGATACCCCCATGCATATACGTTAAATCAAACCAGCCTTCTTGGCTTCGTTCTTCTCTCATGTAGCTTCACCTATTCCACCACCAGGTCAATCACTCCTGCACACTGCTCTAGGATTGATGTATACAAAGGTGAAAGACTTTGGAATCATTTAAATACAAATAACTGCTTTGAAAAACAAAACAGAAATCTCCTGTGAGGATTATATATGTCCAAAACACCAAACTTAGTATTTTTAGAATTAAACATAGGGAAAATATAAATATTCTCATTTTTAAAGATAGGAATATTGCAATTTTCACTGTCAACTTTCTGAAACAACTGTGTCTTTTATTTCATTTTCTTTTAATTTTTGCAATAATTTCCAAAGTTGTCTTTAAATATACAAGTAAGGGGTATCCCAGGTGGCACTAGTGGTAAAGAACACGTCTGCCAATGCAGGAAGCCCAAGAGACACATGTTCAATCCCTGGGTTGAGAAGATCCCCTGGAGGAGGGCATGGCAACCCACTCCAGTATTCTTGCCTGGAGAATCCCATGGACAAAAGAGCCTGGCGAGCTATAGTCCATAGGATCCCAAAGAGTTGGACAGGACTGAAGTGACACTTTATAGGAAATAGATGGGGAAACAGTGGCAACAGTGTCAGACTTTATTTTTTTGGGCTCCAAAATCACTGCAGATGGTGATTGCAGCCATGAAATTAAAAGATGCTTACTCCTTGGAAGGAAACTTATGACCAACCTAGATAGCAAATTCAAAAGCAGAGACATTACTTTGCCAACAAAGGTCCGTCTAGCCAAGGCTATGGTTTTTCCTGTGGTGATGTATGGATGTGAGAGTTGGACTGTGAAGAAGGCTGAGCGCAGAAGAATTGATGCTTTTGAACTGTGGTGTTGGAGAAGACTCTTGAGAGTCCCTTGGACTGCAAGGAGATCCAATCAGTCCATTCTGAAGGAGATCAGCCCTGGGATTTCTTTGGAGGGAATGATGCTGAAGCTGAAACTCCAGTACTTTGACCACCTCATGCGAAGAGTTGACTCATTGGAAAAGACTTTGATGCTGGGAGGGGTTGGGGACAGGAGAAGAAGGGGACGACAGAGGATGAGATGGCTGGATGGCATCACTGACTCGATGGGCATGAGTCGGAGTGAACTCCGGGAGTTGGTGATGGACAGGGAGGCCTGGCATGCCGCGATTCATGGGTCGCAAAGAGTCGGACACGACTGAGCGAATGAACTGAACTGAACTGAAGTGACTTAGCATTCACATACAACTAAGAGTCCCAATACAAAACATCACATGACCCTGGGTGGTATCTTTAGGCATCTACGACAAAAGAATACTCTCCTTTCCCACATTTGATATTTATGTGTGTTTTTTTTTTTAATATATGAATGTTTATTATTTTATACTGAAATGATCATTAGAGAAGGCCATACATCTATGGTTATCTATAACTTTCCCTAAAAGTGATTGGGTTAATCACATGTTAGTTGTTGTTTGAAGACAAGATATATAAATGTGAAATGCCAACCTTGGAGAAGCTGTTTCCCTAGATAATGAGTTTGAATACCAAAGATGATTCTGCTTGTGCCTAGATGGTATTGATTACTGATGGTCTCTGCCCTACCATCAGTAACGGACATGAAGACCAAAACCAGGGCATGAAGATTTTCCTTTTTTTGGACTGCAGGTATAAAATAGTTGTCTTAGACTATTCAGGCTGCTATAAATAACAAAAGACCATAGTCTGAAGTCTTGGAGGGGTGCTTAAAAATAACAGAAATTTATCATTTATTTCTCACACTTCTGGAGGCTAGAAAGTTTAAGACCAAGGCCCCTCCCGATTGTGTCTGGCAAGACCCCCTTCCTAGTTCAGGGGTGGCTGTTTTCTCTCTGTCTTCACATGGCAGAAGGGGTGGAGGAGATCTCTGATGTCCCTTTACAAGGGCAACTCATCCTATTCCTAAGGGCTCTACACTTATGACCTAATCACTTTCCAAAGGCCCCACCTCCAAATACTTTCATAGTAAGAAATAAGCTTCAACACATGAATTTTGGGTGGGCACATTCAGTCTCAGCTCTGAGTTGTTTAAACCAGATTATTCTCTTGCAATTTCCTATTAAACTGCTGTTAGTGGCTATCAACTGCTATTTATAAGTTCTTGACTTAAGCTGTGAAATATAATGGTAAAGAGCTGCTCCCTTGGGGCCAGATTTGATAGTAAGAGCAGCAAATAATGTTCAGAGGAAATTAGCCAAGGGAGAAGGGACTCATAGCTAAATTGAGTCTCCCCCATGTCCAACAGAAACTTCAGAACTTTACTTTAGAAAGACAGTAGTCTTGCAATTTTTCTCCCTCCACATTTAGTGTCTCCCTTTGTCTCTTCTCTTGTTTTGTTTCCTCATGTCTTGTTTTTCTACACTTACTTAATTAAAGTTAGCTTGATGGTTTTTTATTAACTGTATATAAACGGAGGCTTCTGCAGTGGCTCAGTGGCAAAGAATCTGCCTGTAATGCGGGAGACTTACAAGATGAAGTTTCTATCTCTGGATTGGGAAGATTCCCTGGAGGAAGAAATGGCAATCCACACAAACAAAATGTCCCTGGATAGTCTTCGGCGGTGGGGAATACACAAGGCTAACGTATCTGAATGTAATTGTTACCATCCGACAGAGTCACCTGCTTCCCCTAACCTGTTCAATAACTTTTCTCATAATACCTTCTGATGACTGTATTTATCATATCCAGAGCTGATTTGTTTAGGCTACATAGAATTTATAAATTAGAAACACGCTAAATGGATTCTACTTTGGCACTTATTTTATTCAAACAGAACACTATCTGTGTGAACCCCAGAATGAAACAGTCCTTAAAAAAATGGATTTTGGCTGTTCCACATGGCTTGTGGGAACTTAACTCTTCAACTAGAGATTGAACCCAGGCCCCTTGCAGTGGAAGTGCATTGTCCTAACCACTGGACCACTGCTGATTGGACAGGAAAGCTTGGAGTGCTTCAGTCAATGGGGTTGAAAAAAGTCAGACACAACTGAGCAACTGAACTAAACTGAACCACTGAACCACCAGGGAATTCCCACAACAAACTTTTTGATAAATAATTTGTTTTTAACTTAGAAAGAATTACCATTGACTACCTGAATAAGAAAATAGACTGTAATATATTGAATTTTTGCCCAACTAGCTGAAAAACTGAGAGAGCCTCATCAGCTGTCCCAAACTCGCTTTGATAAGAAACAAGATTTTCAAGGTCGTGGGGCTTTGACCTTGTATGATGGAGGTTAATTTCCTCTCCTAAGGATGCCTACAGAAATTGTGTGTCATTAAAGAAAACCTGGGTTTCCCTGGTGTTCAGCAGTAAAGAATCTGCTTGCAGTGTAGAAGACCTGGGTTTGATCCCTGGGTCGGGAAGATCCCCTGGAGGAGGGCATGGCAAGCCACTCCAGTGCTCTTGCCTAGAGAATCCCATGGAGAGAGGAGCCTGGCAGGCTGCAGTCCATAGGGTCACACAGAGTTGGACACGACTGGAGTGACTAAGCAGCAGCAACAGCAAAGAAAGCCTAGCACTGATGATCATGAATAATTTCTCTAAAAGTACAAATAATTAATAGCTTAATTTCCATTTTAGAATATAAGTTTGAAAAAGTGAATAAAAAATACATATGAGGAGAAAAATACAAACAAAAGCATTTGTTTGCTTCACATAAATAGTCATATGAAGCCAGAATATTTTACTGCTTAGAGTAGATAATCTGCTCAGATAACCACAATGGTGTGATCACTCACCTAGAGCCAGATATCCTGGAATGCAACGTCAAGTGGGCCTTAGGAAGCATCATTACGAACAAAGCTAATGGAAGTGATTCAATTCTAACTGAGCTATTTCAAATCCTAAAAGATGATGCTGTGAAAGTGCTGTACTCAATATGCCAGTACATTTGGAAAACTCAGCAATGGCCACAGTTCTGGAAAAGGTCAGTTTTCATTCCAATCCCAAAGAAAGGTAATACCAAAGAATGTTTAAACTACCACAAAATTTCACTCATCTCACATGCTAGCAAAGTAATGCTCAAAATTCTCCAAGCCAGACTCCCACAGTGAACCGAGAACTTCCAGATGTTCAAACTGGAGTTAGAAAAGGCAGAGGAATCAGAGATCAAATTGCAAACGTCCATTGGATCATAGAAAAAGCAAGAGAGTTCCAGAAAAACATCTTCTTTCTCTTATTGACTACACCAAAGCCTTTGACTGTATGGATCACAATAAACTGGAAAATTTTTCAAGAGATGGGAATACCAGACCAACTTACCTCCTTCATGAGAAATCTGCTTGCAGCTCAAGAAGCAAAAGTTAGAACTGGAAAAGGAACAACAGAGCTAGTTTCAAATTGGGAAAGGAATACATCAAGGCTGTGTAGTGTCACCCTGCTTATTTAACTTATATGCGGAGTACATCATGTGAAGTGCTGGGTTGGATGAAGCACAAGCTGGAATCAAGATTCCCAGGAGAAATGTCAGTAACCTCAGATATGCAGATGACACCACCCTTATGGCAGAAAGCGAAGAGGAACAGAGGAGCCTCTTGATGAAAGTGAAAGAAGAGAGTGAAAATGTTGGCTTAAAGCTCAACATTCAGAAAACTAAGATCATGGCATCTAGTCTCATCATTTCATGGCAAATAGATGGTGAAACAATGGAAACAGTGACAAGATTTATTTTCTTGGGCTCCAAAATCACTGTGGATGGTGATTGCAGCCATGAAATCAAAAGGCACTTGCTCCTTGCAAGAAAAGCTATGACCAACATAGACTGCATATTAAAAAGCAGAGACATTATTTGCTGACAAAGGCCTATCTAGTCCAAGCTATGGTCTTTCCAGTAGTCATGTATGGATATGGGAGTTGGACCATAAAGAAAGCTGAATGACAAAGAATTGATGCTTTTAAACTGTGGGGTTGGAGAAGAAGATTCTTGAGAGCCCCTTGGACTGCAAGGAGATCCAACTAGTCCATCATAAAGGAAATCAGTTCTGAATATTCATTGGAAGGACTGATGCTGAAGCGGAAACTCCAATACTTTGGCCACCCAATGTGAAGAGCTGACTCATTTGAAAAGACCCTGATCCTGGGAAAGACTGAAGGCAGAAGGAGAAGGGGACGACAGAGGATGAAATGGTTGCATGACATTACCGACTCGATGGACATGAGTTTGAGCAAGCTCCAGGAGTTGGTGATGGACAGGAAAGCCTGGCATGTTGCAGTCCATGAAGTCACAAAGAGACAGACACAACTGAATGACTGAACTGAACTGAGATAATCTGCTGACAAATGCATTAAGTGTGTCCACACGAGTAGCTAATGAGCAGAAAATTAGGAAAAATATCAATCTTTGGAAAGAGCTATATTTGATGGAGAGATCAAAGAAGATGTGGAAATATTTTTTTTAGTGAAATTAGTGACAATAACACTCAGGATAGCTATGAAAGAACATTCAATCATGCTAAAATTTAAACTGCATCATTTGGAAAGATAGGAATTTAATAACAGAAAAGATGGTCATAGTGAAATAAGGATACAGAAGGAGGGAAAAAATGAACAGGAGATTGGGTTAAACTAAGAAAGAACTTGCTCATCAGAGAAGGGAATTTAATAAAATCGAGGTATCCTAAAGCAGATAAGTTTTATCATCTTGATTTTCTTCCAGAATCTCCTACATGTCCAATTGTTCACAGAGTTCATCTTAACTCTTGCTTTTGGGCAGTGCCTTGATCATTTTGCAGCATTAAAATAATGATCTTTTATGCAGAGAAAAATATATTATTATCAATCACTATGTTATACTGATTTCCTTTCTAATTAGATCTTTAAAGAATGGAAGGAAAGCTATCATAATAAACATTCATATGAACTAACTAACATTCATATGAACAGGTCATGACAAAAATTTAATGAAGCACTATTTGAAATTTTAAAATATACAACTATTCAAAATGCATGAATACTGTCTAATTGTTTAATAGGTTGAGGGTTTTTTTAATTATTTAATATCAAATTTTAAGACTTATCACACTTGAAAGTATGTCTAGGATTCTTATATACAACAGATCCATGAATTTGACATGGAAATAGAGGTTTCAGTATTTATAATCTCAATGTTTTCTCCTTTTGGGTTACACAGACTGTTTGTATTGATCCTCATAGAAAGATATATTGTTGGACTGCACCCCACAGGCCTACAAGATTTGCAGTTGCCCAGCTTTGAAACTGAAGAAAGAACCCAGAGACAACAGAGATATCAGTGGTTTAATGGAGAGAGGATCTTACATGTCTGAATCGAGGACCTGGAGCCTGACAGGGCAAGACATCAGAGTGGCAGTCTTAGCTGGGATGGAGGCATAGGGTGAGGAGGGGACAAACTAACAGTTATTGGGGAATTGATTGGTTTCAAGTGGACTCATTAGTTACCACAGAAACCAGTAGAGGGTCGTACCCCTCAGCACTACTTTGATAAGAACAATCATTATTTCTGCCTTGCAAATGAGATCATCTATACCATTTTTCTAGATTCCACATACATGAGTTAATATATGATATTTGTTTTTCTCTTTCTGATTTACTTCACTCTGTATGACAGTCTCCAGGTCTATCCATGTCTCTACAAATGACCCATTTTTTTTAAATGGCTGAATATTTTATTGTATATATGTACCACATCTTCTTTATTCATTCCTCTATTGATAGACATTTAGGATGCCCTGACTGTTGTAAACAGTACAGTGGAAACTAACACAACATTATACTCCAATAAAAATTAATAATAAAATAATAAATAAAATAATAAATAATAAATAAATAAAATAATAAAATAGAAAAATCAGTAGCTGGGGCTTGGAGCAAGTATATACCAAGGTCAGTCATCTGTGTAACATATAGGCAAGGTGGGCCCTGGTCAAATGGGGATGTTCAGAGAGCAATAGAACAGCCATCTTGGGTGGCCTGACCATACATATCTGCCATTTTTACAAATAAATTCACATGGGTAAGATTTGTCTATAGGGATTCCCTGATGGCTCAGTGATAAAGAATCTTTCTGCCAGTACTGGAGATGTAGGTTTGATCCCTAGGTCAGAAAGATGCCCTGGAGAAGGAAATGGCAACCCATTCCAGTATTCTTGCCTGGGAAATCCCATGAACAGAGGAGCCTGGTGGGCTACAGACCATGGGGTCACAAAGGGTCAGACATGACTGATTACACACCTACAAGATTTGAACGTAACTTTCCCTGAGCACTTTGTCTGGGAATCCAGCAACCCCATGCTCTTTAATTATAAGACATCATGATGACTCCACACCCTCTTCACAACAATCCCACATGAAAATATTCTATGCCCTTTAAGTCATTATCTTAGACCTCTACTCTCTGCTTTCTAGTGATTTCTAGCTTTGTGTAAACTTCTCTGGACTGGGCTGTACTGCTAACCACTCAGAAAACTTTGTATTTAAAAGGAGATTTGAAGATGATAGCCAGTCTCTCTCCATGCTATAACATGCTATAATTTTCTGCTTCTAAATCTAACCAGTCTGTTCTTGTCCACCTATAAATACAATGTAATATATACCTCTCCTTAACCTGTCTTCCTGTTATTGACTTTGATCATGATACTTTTATAACTCACCTTCAAAATCTTATTTCTCTAAGAAAACGTGATGAATGCTATTTGCAATGGAAAATGCTATAAGTGTGAAATTTCTCAACTATACATTTTATAGTTTGATGACTCCAGAACTTAAATATTTTTTAATAAAATTAAAAACCTATTCACTATTCTTACCTGAAATTCTTCCAAAACTTTGTTATACATACTGAAAAAAGACCACTTCAAAGAAAGAAGACTGCTGAAAAATAGATATCCCTGCCTTGATATGATTAGCCAACTGTTCCCTTGTTGACTATTTGTGGGTACATTTTTTAAACCCTTAGAACTAAAGTTTCTCCATCAACAATATGATCACAGAAATCATTCTTTCCTTTTGGAGAAGTTAGCAGAATTACTTTAATTTCAAAATGTAATGAACTATTTAAATGCAAAGCATTATAACAAACAAACAAAAAAGGGCTATTTGCCATGGGTAAATTTGTCAAAGCAAATACAGAGATGAATACACATAAATCTCAAATGGCCAGCAGTAATTCCTGAGGAGTATAGAAGACATTTTATCTGAAAGTGGATATGAAGGGAGAATTGACTTTTTAGAGCAGATTGTTTTCATCATTGTTTAACCCTAAGAAAAAAGATTTATAAGAAAGAATGCAGAGAACAGATTAATTAAAAGATTTCAAAGAAAACCATATGGATTAAAGGGCTTCAGACTTTTAAAAAGAACAAATGAATGATCTATAACATTCTGCAATAAAGCATTCTTTTGTGATGACTTGAAATTGTTAATTAGATCTAGTTCAGTGTTCTCATAGTGAAATGTCCACTTCCTTTAAATGGTGGCTGCAAAAAGAAACCTAAGTTGATGTGTATCCACAACTGACACACAAATTTTCTGCTTTAGGTTTATTTTCTAGGCCAACACTTACAGCGCATTAGTTTTCAAAACCACACCACTCAATTTACACATGCATACACACACAAAAATGCATTCATGCACACACACATATTTTGCATATATTAGAGTATGATTTGATATTAGATTGTTGTTTTTTTTCTGTTAATCTCCCTACTGTGATTCAGAACCAGTTTTATAATGTTAGTAGTAATTTATAGTATGCAGTACCAGGTGGTTCAGCGGTTAAAAATCCACCTGCTATGCATGCATCTCAGGAGATGCAGGTTCAATCCCTGAGTTAGAAAGATTCACTGGAAGAGGAATCCACACCAGTAGTCTTGCCTGGAGAATCTCATGGACAGAGAAGCTTGGCAGACTACAATCTACAGGTCGCAAAGAGTCAGACACGACTGAAGCAACTTCACATGCATGCAGTGATATGAAAGCCCTTGAAAAAGACTACATAAAAATGTACAAAAAATGTACTACACACAAATGTAAAGCAATATTTATAGTCGTTGCTTAACCACCTTTATACCTTTTAGCTTACCACATGCTGATATACAGGATGATCTGAAGAGACATTGGTAATTATATTCATCCTCCCTTGAATAATTATCATTTTACTGAGTAAAGTGGAATAAAATGATGGACAGATGTTTTCAAATATTCAGGATGAGAGAAAAGTTAATTACAAAACCCCTACAAAACTGCAGAACAAATAATTAAAGTTTTCATGAAAATGGACAGAGATAATGCCAATGCCTGAAAGGTATATCTGAATATATTTGGCCTTTACCAAAATCAGAGGTGACTACCTTTGGGAAGATAGGCTAAATCTTTGTTATTTTTAAGAGAAATGATGTGACAAAAACTTCAAGACATTAATCAAAGAATTTCTCCTACTTCTTTATTTTCAGCACTAGCATGTAGAGCGTGTGAATAACAGCAAACCGGCTTCATTCCACTATTCCTGAAACCTCTTCTTTTTCCATAGGTCACAGAGGATTAGGCCACTCCTCCCCATCATCTGGGCCATTGGACAGTTCTAGGATTAAAAGCACAGATGCTCTCGGCAGTGGTAAGATCAGACAATGTCTCCATTGCCCCAGGGAAAGCAAGTCTCATGAACAGCACACTTGCTATTATTTAATATTAACATTAAAAGAGCAAATTTGTATGCTTTCTGAACTGAGATTTTTTTACCAGGGTATTTAGCTCAGTTAGAAAAGAATACGCCTGCAATGCAGAAGACCCTGGTTCAATTCCTGGGTCAGGAAGATCTGCTGGAGAAGGGATAGGCTACCCACTCTGGTATTGGGTTTCCCGTGTGGCTCAACTGGTAAAGAATCCACCCGCAATGCAAGAGACCTGGGTTTGACCCCTGGGGTGGGAAGATCCCCTGGAGAATGGAAAGGCTACCCACTCCAATATTCTGGCCTGGAGAATTCCGTGGACTGTAGAGTCCATGGGGTAACAAAGAGTACAACATGACTGAACAACTTTCACTTTCACTTATTTTAAGTTTTACACTTCCCATTTCTTTGCAAATAAGAACTTCATCTAAGATAGAAATCTTTGTGTAACTTATTAAAAATAGTTGTCATAAATGATTACTCCCAATTTTTCAAAGGAAAAAATTACATAATGATTGATGAGTATAAAAGAGAATTTGACTATTTCTCATATTTAAGATATCCTTATGCATCAATTTCCTAGACTGCAATAACAAAGTACCACAAAATAGGGAGCTTAAATGAACAGAAGTGTAGTCTTTTCCTGTTCTGAAGGCTAGAAGTCCAAAATCAAAGTATAAGCCAGGCTGATGTTTAGTTGCTCAGGAATGCCCATCTCTTTTGTGACCCCATGGACTATAGCCCACCAAGTCTCCTCTATCCAAAGAGTTGTACTCTTTGCAACTCCATGGTTATAGCTCACCAGACTCCTCTATCCATGGGATTTCCCAGGCAAGAATCCTGGAGGGGGCTGCCATTTCCTTTTCCACGGGATCTTCCCAACACAGGGATCAAACCTACTCACCTGCATTGACAGGCTGGTTCTTTACCACTGAGCCACCGGGGAAGCTCCCAGCCAGGCTGTACTCTCTCCAAAACCTCTCAGGGAGGATCTCTTCTTGCTTCTTCCAGTTTCTGAGTGCCTCTGACATTTCTTGGTTTGCAGCAGCATCAGTTCAGTTCAGTTCAGTTCAGTCCCTCAGTTATGTCCGACTCTTTGAGACCCCATGAATCGCAGCACGCCAGGCCTCCCTGTCCATCACCAACTCACGGAGTTTACCCAAACTCATGTCCATCGAGTCAGTGATGCCATCCAACCATCTCATCCTCTGTCATCCCCTTCTCCTCCTGCCCCCAAACCCTTCCTGCATCAGGGTCTTTTCCAATGAGTCAACTCTTCACATCAGGTGGCCAAAGTATTGGAGTTTCAGCTTCAGCATCAGTCTTCAGGACTGATTTCCTTTAGGATGAACTGGTTAGATCTGATTGCAGTCCAAGGGACTCTCAAGAGTCTTCTGCAACACCACAGTTCAAAAACATCAATTCTTTGGTGCTCAGCTTTATTAATAGTCTAACACTCACATCCATACATGACCACTGGAAAAACCATAGCCATGACTAGATGGACCTTTGTTGGCAAAGTAATGTCTCTGCTTTTGAATATGCTATCTAGGCTGGTCATAACTTTCCTTCCAAGGACTAAGCGTCTTTTAACTTCATGTCTGCAATCATCATCTGCAGTGACTTTGGAGCCCAAAAAAAAATAAAGTCTGACACTGTTTCCACTGTTTCCCCTTCTATTTCCCACGAGGTGATGGGACTGGATTCTATGATCTTAGTTTTCTGAATGTTGAGCTTTAAGCCAACTTTTTCACTCTCCTCTTTCACTTTCATCAAGAGGCTTTTAAGTTCCTCTTCACTTTCTGCCATAAGGGTGGTGTCATCGGCATATCTGAGGTGATTGATAATTCTCCCGGCAATCTTTTTTTTTTTTTCCTTTTTTATTTATTTATTTTATTTTATTTTTTAGCTTTACAATATTGTATTGGTTTTTCCATATATGAACATGAATCTGCCACAGGTATAAACGTGTTCCCCATCCTGAACCCTCCTCCTTCCTCCCTCCCTGTACCATTCCTCTGGGTCATCCCAGTGCTCCAGCCCCAAGCATTCAGTATCGTGCATCGAACCTGGACTGGCGACTCGTTTCATATATGATATTATACATGTTTCAATGCCATTCTCCCAAATCATCCCACCATCTCCCTCTCCCACAGAGTCCAAAAGACTGTTCTATACATCAGTGTCTCTTTTGCTGTCTCGTATACACGGTTATTGTTACCATCTTTCTAAATTCCATATATATGCGTTAGTATACTGTATTGGTGTTTTTCTTTCTAGCTTACTTCTCTCTGTATAATAGGCTCCAGTTTCATCCACCTCATTAGAACTGATTCAAATGTATTCTTTTTAATGGCTGAGTAATACTCCATTGTGTATATGTACCACAGCTCTCTTATCCATTCATCTGCTGATGGACATCTAGGTTGCTTCCATGTCTTGGCTATTATAAACAGTGCTGCAACGAACATTGGGGTACTCGTGTCTCTTTCCCTTCTGGTTTCCTCAGTGTGTATGCCCAGCAGTGGGATTGCTGGGTCATAAGGCAGTTCTATTTCCAGTTTTTTAAGGAATCTCCACACTGTTCTCCATAATGGCTGTACTAGTTTGCATTCCCACCAACAGTGTAAGAGGGTTCCCTTTTCTCCACACCCTCTCCAGCATTTATTGCTTGTAGACTTTTGGATCACAGACATTCTGATTGGCGTGAAATGGTACCTCATAGTGGTTTTGATTTGCATTTCTCTGATAATGAGTGATGTTGAGCATCTTTTCATGTGTTTGTTAGCCATCTGTATGTCTTCTTTGGAGAAATGTCTATTTAGTTCTTTGGCCCATTTTTTGATTGGGTCATTTACTTTTCTGGAATTGAGCTGTAGGAGTTGCTTGTATATTTTTGAGATTAGTTGTTTGTCAGTTGCTTCATTTGCTATTATTTTCTCCCATTCTGAAGGCTGTCTTTTCACCTCGCTAAGAGTTTCCTTTGTTGTGCAGAAGCTTTTAATTTTAATTAGGTCCCATTTGTTTATTTTTGCTTTTATTTCCGATATTCTGGGAGGTGGGTCATAGAGGAGCCTGCTGTGATGTAGTCAGAGAGTGTTTTGCCTATGTTCTCCTCTAGGAGTTTTATAGTTTCTGGTCTTATGTTTAGATCTTGAATCCATTTTGAGTTTATTTTTGTATATGGTGTTAGAAAGTGTTCTAGTTTCATTCTTTTAAAAGTGGTTGACCAGTTTTCCCAGCACCACTTGTTAAAGAGATTGTCTTTAATTCATTGTATATTCTTGCCTCCTTTGTCAAAGATAAGGTGTCCATAGGTGCGTGGATTTATCTCTGGGCTTTCTATTTTGTTCCATTGATCAATATTTCTGTCTTTGTGCCAGTACCATACTGTCTTGCTGGGAGCCAGCGTGAGGAACTCCGCCCGCGGCAAAGGTCATGAGGAAGGAGGCTCGCCATACGCAAAGGCGGGATCGAGCCTTAGGAGTCCCCCTGGAAATTCTCGAGCATCTACCACCAAAACCAGAGTCTGCCTACTTTACTGCTTTGTGCTCTCACCTACACCTCTGACTTTATGGGGGGCTGTCCCCCACCACCTCTCTCTGAAAAAGAGTTAACTTACAGCTCCAGTTAATAATAATTCCTGGGCAGGAGTGTTTCAACCTACAAACTCCTCTGAAGGTTCTCTAGCCTGCCTGACAGGCTGGTCCGGGCACATGTGATTGTTCACAGCCTCCCAACCACGAGAGGCACGAGATGCTTTAAACCTTCTAAAAACAGGTTCTTTAGAGAAGTTAGAAAACTATTAGTATAAGTATAGTGGGCTGATTAGAAATTGTATTGGTGAAGGGTTTTTCATTTGTTGAGCCAATGTTTACTGCTAAGTCTCCACATCCCCTGCCCTTATACACATTAATGAATACATAGAAGAAATAAGTATTAACCTTTGATATTAATCATGTTAGACCTTAGGCTAAGCAAATTCTTTCCTTAATTAAAACCCACTACACTCTCACCCTATAGGAATGTAACTTTATCTGGTACCTTTGGAAGGTGGCGTCTGTTTTAAAAATAATCACCCCTGGAGAAATAAGTGTTGACTGACTGCTGTCACAAGAAGAGGGTCATAAATTGTCAGCAGGCCCCCTGGCCAGAAGATGATGTAACACCCCTAAGACCTCTGTATACATTTGTATGAAGCACCTGACTTTAATAAAAGTCAGGACTGCTGACCCCACGTTACTTTTGTATAACATCTCAGTGTATAAAATCAGACCCTGGAAAAATAAAAAATGGGATCAGTTCCTTGAAAGACTGTTCTCCCCATGTCGTTCTTTTTCTCACCTTCTGGTTGAATCCCCATCTGGAATGTGGAGGGTCGTCAAGCCTACTAATTATGTCTGGGCTTCTAAGATCTGACCAGGGAGGCCTTAGTGTCTCCTCTCCTTCGGGAGAATGGGAGGACTCCTGTGGCTTACGTAGATGACGTAAATTCCTTGCCTTGGAATTTTATTAGCTTTCCATGTAAACCAAGTTATTCAGCCTCTTTTCTCCACTGATTTTTCCTACTGAGCTATCCTTATTCTATTACTCTTTATATCTCTAATTAATATTTAATTAAAGTTGTTGTATCCAGTTCACCAAAGCTGTCTCCCCTTCGAATTTCCCTGGATCCACTGGGGCTGGACCCTGGCACTGTCTTATGCTGCTGCTGCTGCTTAGGTGCTTCAGTTGTGTCCAACTCTGTGCGACCCCATAGACGGCAGCCCACCAGGCTTCCTCGTCCCTGGGATTTTCCAGGCAAGAACACTGGAGTGGGCTGCCATTTCCTTCTCCAATACTGTCTTATATCTCCCGGCAATCTTGATTCCAGCTTGTGCTTCCTCCAGCCCAGCGTTTCTCATGATGTACTCTGCATATAAGTTAAATAAGCAGTGTGACAATATACAGCCTTGACGCACTCCTTTCCAATCTTTTTCTTCATCTTCACATCACATTTTTCCTGTGTCTTGGAGTCTTCATATCTCCATCTTTACTATAAAGACACCAGTCATATTGGATTAAGGGTCTACCCCACTCCAGTGTGATCTCATTATAACATTATTGCTTATATCTGAGATGAGCCTATTTCCAAATAAGGTCATATTCAGAGGAAACAGGGGGTTTTGACTCCATATAATTTAAGAGATGGCCCAATTCAAGCCATAGCATGACACAAAACTAAGCTTATGTAATTTTTATAAGGCTACTAAATATTAGATAATTAGACCAGAACATTGTTGAAGGAATAGTTTTCCCAACTAATAAGAGAACTCAGAGAAGTCTTATCAGAGGAGAAAAGTCTTGGAATATGTTCTAGACTAAGAAGAGCAGGGTGAAAAAGTTGGCTTAAAGCTCAGCATTCAGAAAACGAAGATCCTGGCATCCGGTCCCATCACTTCATGGGAAATAGATGGGCAAACAGTGGAAACAGTGTCAGACTGTATTTTGGGGGGCTCCAAAATCACTGAAGATGGTGACTGCAGCCATGAAATTAAAAGACGCTTACTCCTTGGAAGGAAACTTATAACCAACCTAGATAGCATATTCAAAAGCAGAGACATTACTTTGCCAACAAAGATCCATCTAGTCAAGGCTATGGTTTTTCCAGTGGTCATGTATGGATGTGAGAGTTGGACTGTGAAGAAGGCTGAGCGCGGAAGAATTGATGCTTTTGAACTGTGGTGTTGGAGAAGACTCTTGAGAGTCCCTTGGACTGCAAGGAGATCCAACCAGTCCATTCTGAAGGAGATCAGCCCTGGGATTTCTTTGGAAGGACTGATGCTAAAGCTGAAACTCCAGTACTTTGGCCACCTCATGTGAAGTGTTGACACACTGGAAAAAACTCTGATGCTGGGAGGGATTGGGGGCAGGAGGAGAAGGGGATGACAGAGCATGAGATGGCTGGATGGCATCACTGACTCGCTGGACGTGAGTCTGAATGAACTCCGGGAGTTAGTGATGGACAGGGAGGCCTGGCGTGCTGCGATTCATGGGGTCGCAAAGAGTCGGACACGACTGAGCAACTGAACTGAACTGAACTGAAGAGAATACTTTACAATATGGAACAAGGTCATGGAAAAGTAAAATATATTCAGGAAATTACAAATTTTTCAGAATTAAAATTTCAGATAAGTGACAAGAGCTGAAGATTGAGATAAGTATAAGAACACTTTATTATAATTTTTGAATATAATCCAAATTTTTAAAATTTTGTTTCCTAAAAGAAAAGGGAAGTTGTTAAACACACTTCAAATAATGGAAATATAAGTTCTCTTTGTGTTGTAAAAACCCAATTTTGTGGACGTCCCAAGGGATAACTGGAAAGCATGTTTATCAAATATTCAGAAAATATATTCTGTCAATACTGTAGGCATCCAGTAGGTATTGCTAATCATGTAGATAAAGCCCGTACTTTTTAAAGAGGAAGAATTAAAATTTGTATAGAAATTACAATGGCATATATATATGTACATATATATATACACACACACACACACACACACACACACACACACACACATATATATATATATATATATATATCAGTTCCATTTCAGTTCAGTCACTCAGTTGTGTCCATCTTTTTGCGATGCCATGGACTACCAAACGCCAGGCTTCCCTGTCCATCACCAACTCCTGGAACTTGCTCAAACTCATGTCCATCTCATTCTCTGTTGTCCCTTTCTTCTCCTGCCTTCAGTCTTTCCCAGCATCAGGGTCTTTTCCAATGAGTCAGTTCTTCGCATCAGTTGGCCAAAGTATTGGAGTTTCAGCTTCAGCATTAGTCCTTCCAATTAATATTCAGGACTGATTTCCTTGAGGGATGGACTGGTTTGATCTCCTTGCAGTTCAAGGGACTCTTAAGAGTCTTCTCCAACACCACAGTTCAAAAACAGCAATTCATCAGTGCTCAGCTTTCTTTACAGTCCAACTCTGAGATTCATACATGACTATTGGAAAAACCATAGCTTTGACTACACAGACCTTTGTCAGCAAAGTAATGTCTCTGCTTTCATATATATACAAAAGGCTTATTTTAAAATAAATTAATTATTCAAGTTACCCAACAATAACTTAGGTTGTCTTATAGAATGAACACTTAAATATATTTTGGAAATTTTTCTTATTAAAAAAAGAAGGAAAGATGTGCACAATAATTAAAAGCAAAATTTTAACTGCTATTTAGGATAGTGGTTTGAATTGACCTGCTTACTCTCCTTAAATATTGTCTTTGGAAGGAAAAGACAGAAAGAAATGAGGGGGAAATACTGAATCCTTTATTTGAAAGGCATGTAATCAAGGGGGAGAAGTCTAAAAAAATGTTTACATGATATTGCCAATATGATATTATATTGAGGAATGTGTCAACCTGACTGAAATCTAGCCTGTCCAGAGGAAAAGTCTGTCTGGGGAGGAAGCACACTGAATCTTTGTCATTATCTGATTCAGGCCCGGATAAAGCAATAAGATCCTAAGCTAGACCAGCTCTTGGGGGCACTTGCAGCCCAGATGTAACACAAACTTCTGTTCTATAAATTGATGCAGCAGGGTATACAACCCTTTGTATCTCTTTACTGGGCATCTCCACAGCAAAGAAAGGAAACCACCTGTACAATTTTCTTCTAAACACATTAATAACAAAACAAAGAATGGCCTGGCTGCTTTGAGTCTTATAGGCTGCTTTGAGATGGATTGACCTGCAGTAGGATTGCATATGATAAACAAATCTGTCTCTAAGGACACATGGAACTCAGTTGCCTGGAAAGTGTCACATATGTTACATCAGTTCAGTTCAGTTCGGTCGCTCAGTCATGTCCGACTCTTTGCAACCCCATGAACTGCAGCATGCCAGGCCTCCCTGTCCATCACCAAGTCCTGGAGTTCACTCAAACTCATGTCCATCGAGTCAGTGATACCATCCAGCCATCTCATCTTCTGTCGTCCCCTTCTCCTCCTGCCCTCAATCTTTCCCAGCATCAGGGTCTTTTCAAATGAGTCAGCTCTTCACCTCAGGTGGCCAAAGTACTGGAGTTTCAGCTTCAGCATCAGTTCTTCCAATGAATATTCAGGACTGATTTCCTTTAGGATGAACTGGTTGGATCTCCTTGCAGTCCAAGGGACTCTCATGAGTCTTCTCCAACACCACAGTTCAAAAGCATCAATTCTTTGGTGCTCAGGTTTCTTTATAGTCCAACTCTCACATCCATACATGACCACTGGAAAAACCATAGCCTTGACTAGATGAACCTTTTTTGGCAAAGTAATGTTTCTGTTTTCAAGATGCTGTCTAGGTTGGTCATAACTTTCCTTCTAAGGAGTAAGTGTCTTCTAATTTTATGGCTGTAATCACCATCTGCAGTGATTTTGGAGCCCAGAAAAATAAAGTCAGTCACTCTTTCCACTGTTTCCCCATCTATTTGCCATGAAGTGATGGGACTGGATGCCATGATCTTAGTTTTCTGAATGTTGAGCTTTAAGCCAACTTTTCACTCTCCTCTTTCTTATATGTTACATAACTTATAAAAATCAAATAGGGATGTTTCCAGACCAGAAGAACTCTTTTTTGTGTAAGCAATGTACTTGCATGTATTATTAGAGACTTCATATACTCATGTGAATTATTTCTTCTGATGCAGCAGGAAAGAACAGCAGAAGCTGCACTGGTGACATTGACCCCACCCTGCTTTCCCTGTGCCTTGGACCCTTGAAATGATAGGAGACCACGAAACTAGGTTAGATCACCACGGTGTGTGTGTGAGCCTGATATTGACAGTCCAATAATGTGTTATGTCACCAGCAAACAGAGCAGCAGATTGTAACAATTGTGATCACCCTTCATTTGAAATGTATGGCATAAGTGAAATGCAGATACTGTCAGAGATGGCTCTTATTAAGGCACACCAGTTGAACAAGCCAAAAAGTGCCCAGGTGTGTTTGACCTATTAGATCAAGGATGATCAATGATTCTTCAGAGATGAATGAATCAATCCACTTAGAATTCAATCTTCCTTTCAGGTCATCATCAGCATATTTCCTGTTCACCAAATTATAACTAGACATATGATCAAGTAACAGAAAGTTGACCAAAGGAAAAAATAATTTCCTTTTCTGTTTTTACTAGAACTAAATGTTTTTAAAAGAGACTCATAACTCCTCTAAGAGAAAATACCTAAACAATATCAAAATAATATGGAACTTCCTTCAAGGAAAAAAAGTCACTAATTATTGTATATGATACTACTCACTAACATGGATACATATCTAATAGGTAGCTTAACTCATAGCCCCAAATTTTAATGCCTCCTTAAAAAGAATTACTAAGAACTGCAACTTTTGCCTGGAGAATCCCAGGGACAGGGGAGCCTGGTGGTCTGCCATCTATGGGGCCACACAGAGTCGGACACAACTGAAGTGAATTAGCAGCAACAGCAGCAGCAACTTTTATAACTATGGCTGACACTAACACTGTGTAAAGGTGGGCCTAAGGCTCATCAGTCAGTGGTGATAAATATAATGGGATGATTTATGAGCTAAAAACACATCCATATACAAATGCATATTTTCAATTAGTTGGAGTCACGTTCAGTGAACTCAGTTCAGTTCAGTTCAGTTCAGTTACTCAGTCGTGTCCGACTTTTTGCGACCCCATCAATCACAGCACGCCAGACCTCCCTGTCCATCACCAACTCCAGGAGTTCACTCAGACTCACATCCATCGAATCAGTGATGCCATACAACCATCTCATCCTCTGTCATCCCTCCCAGCATCAGTCTTTTCCAATGAGTCAACACTTTGCATGAGGTGGCCAAACTACTGGAGTTTCATCTTCAGCATCAGTCCTTCCAAAGAAATCCCAGGGCTGATCTCCTTCAGAATGGACTGGTTGGATCTCCTTGCAGTCCAAGGGACTCTCAAGAGTCTTCTCCAACACCACAGTTCAAAAGCATCAATTCTTCGGCGCTCAGCCTTCTTCACAGTCCAACTCTCACATCCATACATGACCACTGGAAAAACCATAGCCTTGACTTGATGGACCTTTGTTGGTAAAGTAATGTCTCTGGTTTTCAATATGCTATCTAGTTTGGTCATAACTTTCCTTCCAAGGAGTAAGTGTCTTTTAATTTCATGGCTGCAGTCACCATCTGCAGTGGTTTTGGAGCCCCAAAAAATAAAGTCTGACACTTTTCTACTGTTTTCCCATCTATTTCCCATGAAGTGATGGGACTGGATGCCAGGATCTTCGTTTTCTGAATGTTGAGCTTTAAGCCAACATTTTCACTCTCCACTTTCACTTTCATCAAGAGGCTCTTTAGTTCCTCTTCCCTTTCTGACATAAGGGTGGTGTCATCTGCATATCTGAGGTTATTGATATTTCTCCTGGCAATCTTGATTCTAGCTTGTGCTTCTTCCAGCCCAGCATTTCTCATGATGTACTCTGCATAGAAGTTAAATAAGCAGGGTGACAATATACAGCCTTGACATACTCCTTTTCCTATTTGGAACCAGTCTGTTGTTCCATGTCCAGTTCTAACTGTTGCTTCCTGACCTGCATACAGATTTCTCAAGAGGCAGGTCAGGTGGTCTGGTATTCCCATCTCTTTCAGAATTTTCCACAGTTTATTGTGATCCACACAGTCAAAGGCTTTGGCATAGTCAATAAAGCAGAAATAGATGTGTTTCTGGAACTCTCTTGCTTTTTCCATGATCCAGTGGATGTTGGCAATTTGATCTCTGGTTCCTCTGCCTTTTCTAAAACCAGCTTGAACATCAGGAAGTTCATGGTTCACATTTTGCTGAAGCCTGGCTTGGAGAATTTTGAGCATTACTTTACTAGCATGTGAGTTGAGTGCAATTGTGTGGTAGTTTGAGCATTCTTTGCCATTGCCTTTCTTTGGGATTGGAATGAAAACTGACCTTTTCCAGTCCTGTGGCCACTGCTGAGTTTTCCAAATTTGCTGGCATATTGAGTGCAGCACTTTCACAGCATCATCTTTCAGGATTTGAAAGAGCTCAACTGGAATTCCATCACCTCCACTAGCTTTGTTCGTAGTGATGCTTTCTAAGGCCCACTTGACTTCACATTCCAGGATGTCTGGCTCTAGGTCAGTGATCACACCATCATGATTATCTGGGTTGTGAAGATCTTTTTTGTACAGTTCTTCTGTGTATTCTTGCCACCTCTTCTTAATATCTTCTGCTTCTGTTAAGTCCATACCATTTCTGTCCTTTATCGAGCCCATCTTTGCATGAAATGTTCCCTTGGTATCTCTAATTTTCTTGAAGAGATCCCTAGTCTTTCCCATTCTGTTGTTTTCCTCTATTTCTTTGCATTGATCGCTGAGGAAGGCTTTCTTATACCTCCTTGTTATTCTTTGGAACTCTGCTTTCAGATGCTTTTATCTTTCCTTTTCTCCTTTGCTTTTCACTTCTCTTCTTTTCACAGCTATTTGTAAGGCCTCCCCAGACAGCCATTTTGCTTTTTTTGCATTTCTTTTCCATGGTCTTGATCCCTGTCTCCTGTACAATGTCATGAACCTGAGTCCATAGTTCATCAGGCACTCTATCTATCAGATCTAGGCCCTTAAATCTATTTCTCACTTCCACTGTATAATCATAAGGGATTTGATTTAGGTCATACCTGAATGGTCTAGCGGTTTTCCCCACTTTCTTCAATTTCAGTCTGAATTTGGCAATAAGGAGCTCATGATATGAGCCACAGTCAGCTTCTGGTCTTGTTTTTGTTGACTGTATAGAGCTTCTCCATCTTTGGCTGCAAAGAATATAAGCAACCTGATTTTGGTGTTGACCATCTGGTAAACTAAAACTATATCTAAAATCAAGAAATGATTTGAACAGAAAAGTCATATCTGTCTTTAAAATTCTTAGTGAATGTGAGAAAGACATCAAGAGATTCAATGATAGTAGAGTATGCTGGATGATTTTAGAAAGAAAACTAGATGAAGCTGCTAATACAAGGCAAGTGATCCCTACTTAACAAAACTAGATTTGAAACTTGGTTCATCTAAGCAGGACCTCAGAAAGGTCATTCTAGTCACTCAAAAGCAAAACATTTACATTGTTAGAGCTGAAGACTTGATACAAACTTCCTACTACAAGATATTAAGGAAAATATTTTTAAATATTTTAAGTAAAAAAGTAAGAATGAAAGCTCACTCTCTTTGACTGGTAACAGTGGTCTTGAAAAGACACATGAGACATTAAAGGTCAGTATCAAGCTGACTAGCTTTTTTTTTTTCCTTTTTTTAAATGAAAGGCCAGGTACATTTTTTAAATTTATTTCTGGCTCTCCTGGGTCTTAGGTGTGGTACATGGCCTGTTCACTGCTGCCACAGGCTTTCTCTACTTGGTGGTGAGCAGGGACTACTCTCTAGTTGCCATGTGCAGGCTTCTCATTGGAGTGGCTTCTCTTGTTCCAGAGTACAGACTCTAGGGCATATGGACACAGTAGTTGTGGCCACAGGATTAGTTGCCACACGACATGTCAGATCTTAATTCCTGGGAAAACCATCTTCCCTGAATTGGCAGGTGGTTTCTTAAACACTGAATGACCAAGGACGTCCCAAGTTGACTTACCTTTAAGAAAGGATCCAAGGCAAGTCACACAACATGTACAATGACAGCTAGTGGAGGTCGTAAATCACTCTGCATTTGGGGCACATATATGCTAATTAGAGCAAAGGCTGAATGAGTGGACACCCCCTCAGCTCAGGGAGGTTGTCAGCCCAGGAATCCCTTCCAGCTTTACATCTTTCTCATCATATGGCTACTTTGGGCTGTCTAGTGCCGTTCTCCATTGTGGTTGCATCTCGTCCATTACCAGTTATTCAGTGCTTACAGATTCTTAGGAAGAATCTTGCTAACACACAAGACAGGCCCTGAATTGGCATAGAGTATATTCTGCATTGTTTTCCACTGTTCATTTTGATCCTGTGAATATTCCTTAAGTTGATGTTGCAAGGGGCATTTCACCAGAGGAAATGTCACAGATCCACTAGTAATTCTTTCTTTCTGGAGAAATATTTCACCATGATTTTCAATTGGATTAAGTGAAGGAGAAAATTTTGAGACAATTAAAAACTGTTTTCAGATGAGCAGCATTTGTACCAAATTGAAAAGTTCAGAGAAGTATGCTGAATACTGAAGACATATAAATCAAGGACATAAAAGACCAACTGAAGACATTGGGCATTAGAGGAAAAGCCTATGTTTGTGTGTATGTTTACACATGAATATTTATTAAGTAGTAAATATTATGCATGTGAAAATTTAAAATTTTAAGAAGCGTGGTTACTAAATATAGAAGCTTTCTTATATGTGAATTGGAATTTCTAAAATAAAATTACATAGGGGTTTCTCTGACAGTTCAGTGGTTAAGACTTCACCTTCCAATGCAGGGGGTGTGGTTAGGAAGTTAAGATGCCACATGCCTCCTGGCCAGATAACCAAAACCTAAAACAGAAGCAATATTGTAACAAATCCAATACAGGCTCTAAAAAAAATAATAAATTACAAAGAGGAAGAAAGGGAATAATTAAATAAATATTAATAATAGAAGAACACTTTCCTGATTTAAAGAAAGATTTGAGCAAATGCACTTATTAGTATAACTTCATAATAAAATATAAATCCCCAGACACATTTTAGTGAAAATTTTTGAATTTTAAAGATCTGGCAGGAGAGGACATAACAAAGTTATCATGGAAGAAGCACATTTGCAGCAAATAACGCTTTGATCTTGAACATTACCAAAATCTGCTCCTGGATAAGACAAAGGAGTTAAACCAAGAGCAATAGAACCCTGCACCTATGACATTTTCTTGAGAGAAAATAAATCAGTGAATGGAAATACGATGGGACAGCCTTTGGTGAAATAGAGCAGCTCTGATCAATTTTGCTTCTGGTAGTAAACTTGTAATACATGGCTATGACTAAAGTCCTTCACCAGCTGTGACTACAACAAAATAGTTTTTATTCACATGGAGTCACGAAACAAGAGGGTCTGCTTGAATCAAAGCAGCTGCTTAATGATATAAAAAGATAAGAATTTTCTTTTGAATCTTTAGCATATTGTCTTCATTTTCTTAAATATAATAGCCAGTGAGTTGAGGAATGTAGAAAATAGGTAGATCAAAGGTTATACTAACCATGATGGTTTGTTGAGGACTGCATACTTCAACACCCTCCTCAAAATTGGGGTTCTATTAGCAAAGAAGAAGGGAGGCAGAATTTTGGTTGTGCATCGAACACTGTATGCCATAGACAGAGGCAGATGAGCAAATGGTAGGCAGGGTGTTGAATCCATTCTCAGAGGACCATTGCCATGCATACCTTTTAACTTGACTCTTACAGCCAATCACTTTCTCTGTAAGAACCAACTAACCAACAAGCAAAATTGTTGCAATGAAAGGGATTTCAATGACATATTTTATCACAAATGCAAACTCTAAATAGAATTAATTTACCCTAAACCAGGCATGGTGGAGGATGGGTATGGGAAGGGAGACTTTTCTTTTTTAAATTTTCTATTTCATAACATTTAATCAAAAAATTGTTGTTCATTTAATGCCTGTGGTAAAAAAGAAAAAGAATTCACATTATGACAATGTGAGTAAGCTAGGAAGAATTGAAATATATTATCATTATACTATTAGCATAATTGGTGAACCAGTTGGCAACACATTTTCCCACCTCTCCAGTTTTCAACTTTTTTTTCAGCTGTGCCCTTATTTTCCAGATCAGGGATCATAACTGGGCCCACAGCAGTGAAAGTATGAAGCCCTAACCACTGAACCACCAAGGTATTCCCTATTTTTCAAATGTTATCATTGAAAATATACAATTTTATAATGATGGGACTCTTTGGAAAGCAGGAAATAATATAAGCTGAGTTCAACAGAATTAAATAATGGAACATATTTTATTGAGGTGGTCAATCTATCAGAAAGGATACTTTAGTAAAACTGAGAAATAGAAAGTTTTCTAATGGGTGAGCAGAAGTCACTGAATTCAATTCTTCATTGAGCCTCTCGTTACACATCACAACACTGTGCAGAAGAGCATGTAAATGTGACCAGATCACCTGACTCCAGAATCTGCCACTTACTTGCTAAGTGACAATGCAAGAGTGAATTAACTTCTCTATTCTTTGGTATCCTCCTCCATTTAAAGGGAATATTATTATTTCCTACCTTATAGAATACATATGCAGATTAAATGAGGTTATATCTGTAAAGTGTGAGTATTTAGGGTAACTGTCACATATCTATATGTTTGTATATGGACATAGACCTACATATATACTTAGTGGCTAAATAAGAGTTTATGAAATAAACTAAATGTATGTCCTTGGAGATGGAAAGGAAAACAAAGACATCATTACAGAAAAAAGGTATGCAGAGTTAAAAAAGGTTTCTTGAAAATATTTAGGGAGGAAATAATTATATGAATACAAAAGATATTTTGTTAACATTTATCACATTCATAGCATTGAGCTTGTACAGAGCCAAAAATCAATGTTAATGTCTTTCTCTTTCCCACAAAATAATGTATTTTTGTTTCATTCAGGTTTTTGACACCAAGCCTGCTTGAAGGTCAGAATACCAATATATCTGAATCATCAAAATTTCCAAGAGAAAGATGTACAAGTACATTTGGAAGATATTTTTAAACATTTTTTCTTTCCTGAATGTGATGTAAGGTATAATATTATTAAGGTCTTGGTGGTTCAGCTGGTAAAGAATCTGCCTGCAATGCAGGAAACACAGGTTCGACCTCTTGATCAGGAAGATCCACTGGAGAAGGGAATGGCTACCCACTCACTCCAGTATTCTTTACTGGAGAATACCATGGACAGAGGAGGCTGGCAGATAACAGTCCATAGGGTTGCACAGAGTCAGACACAACTGAGTGAGTAACACTTTCACTTTTTTCAATATTATCACAGCATTTGAAACTTTGAGAAGTTCTTATCTGCACATATATTTGGTGATGGTTTAGTCGCTAAGTAGTGTCTGACTCTTGTGAGCCCATGGACTGTAGCTCACCAGGCTCCTCTGTCCACAGGATTTTCCAGGCAAGAATACTGGAGCAGGTTGCCATTTCCTTCTCCAGGGGATCTTCCTGACCCAGGGATTGAACCCTGGTCTTCTGCACTGAAGGCAGATTCTTTACTAACTGAGCTATCAGGGAATTCATATATATATATATATATATATATATGTATATATACACATATACACACACACTTCTCAAATAGTTTATATATGTAACTATGTAAGTAGTTGCTAAATAATAAGATATTACTTATGATTTGCATGCCATGGAAGACAATGACAGAAACAGACACACCACAGGAGAAACCAAAAGAGCCATAGTTTCTCCAACAATAGAGATATTTTAGGTTACTGGTGGAAACTGTTTGCTCAATGAGGATTTACATTATGGGACTTCTTTTCTTTCTATCTCTTGATTTTTAAATTATTCTTAAAAAGTGTAAGAAATATTGCAACCTAGGCAGACTTTCTTTAAGTTTCATTCAAAGGCAAGACAGCAGAGAAGTTTTGAAAACCTACTGTCCATAATTTTAAATTCAGATTTGACTGTGGGTTCCTACCAGGCAGATTTGCTGATTGCAACAAAACATGGATGGCCAATCAATATGGATGCAAATTTCAATAAGAATACTTTTCTGCTGGCAGCCAGTTACTTTACGACTTTCTTTGAAGAGATTATAGTGTCAGCATTCCAATGTCCTCTTCCTTTATTTTGGCTTCTTTGTGAACAGATACTATTCTGTATTGCATTAGTCATACATCGCTAGGGAATTCTTTGCCCTGAAAATCTCTGGCATCTTACTTTTTCAACATTCTATTCAGTCTCCTTTGTTCAGTTTTTTTCATCCTTTCTACTGCTGTATTTACATCAAGAAAACATAAACACTGTGCAACTTAGTAAATAGCCCTTGCTTTTCAGCCTCTTTTCTAGCTGTTGGATTCCCAGCCCTTTTTGAACCATCAGCTGATAGCTTGTAACTTTTCACAAAGCATAATTCACTCATGTGTACGGTCTTTTTTGCCCTACTGCTCCTTTTGTCAGTTCTTTTTTGAAACTGCAGAGTTGGCATTGCTTAGCTCTGATTCTGAATTACACCTATCAGGGACTTGCTTACTTTGTGTTTCTTATTTTAAGCAAAACAGTAGCATAGATTTTATGAATCAAAGGATTAATGAGCGCTCTGTCATATTTTGCAAGAATGCCTCTGTGAATCACTTTTCTGACTTTAACTGGCACTGGGAAATTACTACATGTAAATAGACTCTCAGAAATGTCAAAGCAAGAGTGTAGTATAAAGGAATGTCTGAATGGTTTCTCCACAATGTTTGGCTGGGCTGAGAGCTTTGTTAGACCATTGGGAGACGTCTGGGCACTGGAGGTTAAGCAAGATGTTCAGGATATGAAAAGGAGTATGAAAGAGCTGGAGAATAGAATTTTCTTTCAAATGAGCAGAGGTTATAAGCTTTGGAAATTATTGCTGAGCTAAATGGAAGCCTAAAGAATAAATACAAGGTCTCAGATAACATTATGAGTCTATTGGTGAACCTTTAAATTATTTTCTTTGGAAGTGGAAAATATAATGGCTTTCCATTTGAGAATTTACAGAGGAACTCTCTATAAAAATATTTAGGCAAACTTTTGACACCTAGTTGAAATGATTTTTTCTTTAACTAAAGCAACTTTCTATTTTGGTTCATGCTGTGGTAAGTCTTCCGTTAAGGAGGATGAAGATGAAGATGAGGTTGATATGAACATCACTGAGTGGTCTTAATGTCCCTGGCATCATGCTAAACACATTGAGCTATAACCTGTTAATATAAGGGAAGACTTGCTTTTATAGATAATCAGTATTTTTATTTTAAAGAGGTATATATTAGTGAGGATTCTACTAAGGAAGGAGAACCACTGAATAAATCAGAAATTCATTTAGGGGATTAGATTCTCCACAGTTATGAAAAAAACCCACCAAAGGAAAGATCAGGAAATGTATGGCTGGAGGATGAGAGAAAAGTCACTAACAAAGAATCACAGACAAGAGTTGGTGAAATCTACAGAAAACTGTTTGCAGAAGGAAATGGCAACCCACTCCAATATTCTTGCCAGGAGAATTCCATGGACAGAGGGACCTGGTGGTCTATGGTCCACAGAGTCACAAAGAGTTGGACACGTTTGAGCAACTAACACACACATAGAAGACTGTTGCCTCTGCATTTGGAAGTAGACAGACTATAGATTGGCAGGGCTGCACCTAAAATGAGAAAAATTGAATAAGAACCCATGAGGACAAACCAAAATCCACAGGATTAAACTAAAACCTGTACTTTTATTCATTGCTTTCCTTATTGTCTCTAATGCAACACATAGCTTTGAATGACCTGCAGAAGAAGCTGGGGCCCTTCACCTTGGCACTGCAGAGAAGCCTTGCCGACAACTTAAATCAGAGGGAGCTCTGTGCTGGCTGGCCATGAGCTAGCCAGTCAGCAGCAATGTGAGACCTGCAGTAATGCCTGGATCCTTTGCACCAATCTCCTATTAACAGCTTACTAGCTGCTTTTTCATACTCACCTTCCAAATCTCACTCATTTCTTTGGTGGCCACCCTAGCCTATGTCGACTTCAAAAATGTAAAATGTGAGAGTTTTGGGTTAAGTTTTATTTGGAACAAAATGAAAACAATAGACCGAGAGGCAGCATTTCAGATAGCTCTGAGAAACTGCTCCAAAGAGGTAGGGGGAAGGTCAGTATTTATGTGACTTTAGTGAAGGGAGAGTACACACAATCAAGCACGTATTCTTTGCAGAAGGTTTCTGCTAATCTCATGAGGTTACTGCTAATCATGAGGCTCAGATGTCACCTTAAAGGAATTTAGTGCTTTTCTAGATATGAGGAGATGCAAGAGTTGGTCTCATAAAATCAGCTCCTAAAACTATCTGACTACTTGAAGACTTGTCCTATCAGTTTTTCCCAGATCACAGAGTGTCCTATTTCTGCTCTCCATTCTGAACTCTTCTCATGGAGTGTTGAAGGTTAGGGGGTGTTGAAGGCCAGCAGGTACAGCAACACATGATTTAATCCTTGGAAAAATAGACAACGAGTACCAATATGTAGTTGACAACCAGAACCATACAGAGAAGGACACTTGAAACATCATGCTAATTTACATAAATGGACACATGTAAAACCATTGAATTTGCTCTTTAAACCTAGATTACTTGCATCTATTTCCTGTATTTGGTGTTTACTGGCTCTAATACCTCAGGCTACTCAAAAGTTCAGTGACTCAGTTTCCACATCCCTCAAGTGGGAATAATAGTAGCGCCTTACCCACAGTGTTATTATAAGAAGCAAATAAGTAAATACATGTAAAGCTCCTAGAATGACACACGGCCTGTCACCCCCTTCTCCTCCTGCCTTCAATCTTTCCCAGCCTCAGGGTCTTTTCTGTGAGTCAGTTCTTCGCATCAGGTGGCCAAAGTATTGGAGCCTCACTCCCTTCAATGAATATTCAGGACTGATTTCCTTTAGGATTGACTGGTTTGATCTCCTTGCTGTCCAAGAACCATCAAAAATAAATGTCTATTGTTTATAAGTCACCCAGTCTATGGTATTTTGTTGTTAGCAGACTGAAATAAGACAAATGGTGACTTTAGCAATGCTGCTTAAGGTTACTCTTACCATAGACTCAACAATGTTATAGCTGGCCAACTTTGTCTCATCCAAAATATTCATTGTATAAATGCAGAAACTGAAACTTGAACAATTCAGTTAAGTTGTTTAAGATAATGTTATTAGCAAAATCAAGAAAGGGATTTAAAATTTTTAGCTCCTAGTCTGGTGTTTAGGGAAGAATGACTTTCTATTTGGATATACCCCACCTCCACTATGGGGCCGAAGAATTGATGCATTTGAACTGTGGTGTTGGAGAAGACTCTTGAGAGTCCCTTGGACTGCAAGGATAAATGACCATTAAATATAAGTAATTACATATTATTTTATTTAATCTCTTTTTACTCTATTTTCAAAATAGTCTCCTGAAATGGTGTCTTGGGATCTATTCTGAAATAGCATGCTTCTTCTCTAGTTAGAGCATACTGTAATTTTTAAAAACCATAATAGGACAAAATATCAAGACTCCAAGGGTTTTATTTTCTATTTATTGTCTATTAGGGGTAATACATTGCTTTCAGCCCTCTGCTTGAAGGCAGAAACCAAAAGTGTAAGAAGACTTTTGCTCTAAGCTGGCATTGTAATTTTCAGTGGACATAGCCAAAGGGATGTGTCAATGACAATTTTTCTTAGGGCAGTGAAGGTTGAACTTAAAACAGATGATGAAATCTACTTACAATCTCCCTGAGACTTAATCCGTTATCTTTCCAGGCAAAAGTTGAAATCAGAAAAATGCTACTCAGACCTTAAACAAAAGAGCAAACTATTCCATAATAGGTAAAGGATAAATACATTCATTGGCATGAGAGAACTATCCCCAAACAAAAGGATGGAAATTGCACATTATCTTTTTTCTTTAATGAACTGTGTAGCTATCTTCCAAAAACATGCTGACCTCTGGCATGCCTAAATTAAAACACTAGGTAGAATCTTATTAGAACTGTAAGAAAGGAAACATTGTTATCTGACCAGGCATAACAATATCTGGTATCAAAGGAGAACTTTTTTGAAGTTTTCCTTTAACAGACAATTATTATATCCATTGTATTGATGAGGAAACCAATGGTCAGGGAAATTAGGTAAAATCTACCTACATTTTTACCACTAGTCACAACAGGCCAAGATCTGAACTCAAAGTCAGTGGTTTTTTTTTTTATATGCTAAGTCACTTCAGTTGTGTCCGACTCTGTGCGATCCCATAGACGGCAGCCCACCAGGCTCCCCTGTCTCTGGGATTCTCCAGGCAAGAACACTGGAGTGGGTTGCCATTTCCTTCTGCAATGCATGAAAGTGAAAGCAATGCCTTTGATTCACAGTCAGCAGGAAACATTGAAAACTGTGGCCCAGGTCTTAGAACATAAAATTACAGATTCTTCTATGCTAGACCAAGAGCTGATTTGAAATGTTTAATATATTGCTTATTTTTATATCATTGCAGGTCACATTAATTCGTTATTAATGCTGTTTCTCAAAATTAGCATCTATTAGTATTTATTTTCTCAATGTTTACAATTATTAGTAGGTCATGTTCCCCAGTGGAGAAGGCAATGGCACCCCACTCCAGTACTCTTACCTTGTAAATCCCATGGATGGAGGAGCCTGGTAGGCTGCAGTCCATGGGGTTTCGAAGGGTGGAACACAACTGAGCGACTTCACTTTCACTTTTATGCACTGGAGAAGGAAATGGCAACCCACTCCAGTGTTCTTGCTTGGAGAATCCCAGGGACGGGGGAGCCTGGTGGGCTGCCGTCTATGGGGTCGCACAGAGTCGGACACGACTGAAGCGACTTAGCAGCAGCAGCAGCAGCAGTGTTCCCCAGTAATACTCAATACTATATTAGTCCCAAGTCAGATATTTAAAATAACAGTTAAAAATAGAATTTCTGAGTTTCTCCATAAGCTTATTCTTTGAAAAGTCTGTACTGTCAGAACTTTTTTGTGCACATAAGTCATCTGAGCATCTTGTTAAAATAGAGATTCTTGGTAAATTATTCGGGTGAGATTCTGCATTTCTAACAAGCTTCCAGTTGATGTTCAGAGACTTAACTTGAATGGTAAAGGTATAACCTCTTCACGTCCTCTCTAGATAACTCATGGGAGAGAAAGAAAGCCCACACACCAGGAAACTCTTTGATTATATATTGCTGGGACTGACTGCAGTGATGTCTCTAATGTCACTAAGCCCCCTGGATCACATCTACATGGTGAATCCCACTAGGAGTGTCTCCCCACTGCCTAAGCCTGGCCATGCTATTTATACTAACAAAAAATCAGAGATCAAAAGCTTGTTTTACCCAGCAGCAAGATCAAGCGTGCTTGCTATATGTTACACATCTTAATCCAGTATGGTGTCATAAAGAATAACAATATCACTAAATCAAATTGCTAATTGTTTGAGGTAGTATATGAGTTTTACTATGTGTAAGGTAGTGGTGGTGATTGATCTGATTATTACCGCAACACATGAATTTTTATTATGCCTCTTAAATGTTGAAGATTTTTTTTAAGCACACAGAAATAGCAAATTCAGTTGAGTCTGTATTCTCTCCAACTACAAAGTAACTTCCGGTTACCTAATAAAGAAATAATGAAAGGAAAGATTATGGCAAAGCTTGATCATAGAGTTAAGGGTTAAATGTTTGTTGTTTCTCCCAAATTCCTTCAAATTCATATGTGTTCCTCCAATATTCATATGTTGAAATCTCAGCTCCAGAAGCTTTCGAGAGATGATTAGGTCATAAGGTGAAGCCCTCATCAATGGGTTAAATGAGCTTAATAAAGAGACCCCAGATTGCTCTCTTGTCTTTTCTGCCATGTGAGGATACAATGAGAAAATGCCCATCTGCAACCAGAAGGGAACCTTCACCATAATTTGATCATGCTGACACCCTGATCTCAGACTTCACACTCAGTTCAGTTCAGTCGTGTCTGACTTTTTGCAACCCCATGGACTGCAGCATGGCAGGCTTTCTTGACCATCACCATCTCCCAGAGCTTGCTCAAATTCATGTCCATCGAGTCGGTGATAACATCCAACCATCTTATCCTCTGTCATTCCCTTCTCCTGCCTTCAATCTTTCCCAGCCTCAGGGTCTTTTCCAATGAGTCGGTTCTTCGCATCAGGTGGCCAAAGTATTAGAGCCTCAGTCCCTCCAATGAATATTCAAGACTGATTTCCTTTAGGATTGACTGGTTTGATCTCCTTGCTGTCCAAGAACCATCAAAAATAAATGTCTATTGTTTATGAGTCACCCAGTCTATGGTATTTTGTTGTTAGCAGACTGAAATAAGACAAATGGTGACTTTAGCAATGCTGCTTAAGGTTACTCTTACCATAGACTCAACAATGTTATAGCTGGTCAACTTTGTCTCATCCAAAATATTCATTGTATAAATGCAGAAACTGAAACTTGAACAATTCAGTTAAGTTGTTTAAGATAATATTATTAGCAAAATCAAGAAAGGGATTTAAAATTTTATCTCCTAGTCTGGTGTTTAGGGAAGAATAACTTTCTATTTGGATATACCCACCTCCACTATGGGCGCCGAAGAATTGATGCTTTTGAACTGTGGTGTTGGAGAAGACTCTTGAGAGTCCCTTGGACTGCAAGGAGACTCAACCAGTCCATCTTAAAGGAAATCAATCCTGAATATTAATTGGAAGGACTGATGCTGAAGCTGAAACTCCAATACTTTGGCCACCTGATGCAGAGAACTAATTCATTTGAAAAGACCCTGATGCTGGAAAAGATTGAAGGTGGGAGGGGAAGGGGATGACAGAGGATGAGATGGTTGGATGGCATCACCGAATCAATGGACATGAGTTTGAGTAAACTCTGGGAGTTTGTGATGGACAGGAAGGCTTGGTATGCAGCAGTCCATAAGGTTGCAAAGAGTTGGACACTACTGAGAGACTGAACTGACTGACTGACGGACCCCACTATTAGATCAGTCAGGGTAAGCCAAGCTATGCTGCATTAGAAAATGACTCTCAGGTCTCAGTGGCATACAACAAAATCCCTTTCTTGCTCATATTGCATACCCACAATTGGTCAGCTGTGACTCTGCTTCATGTTGTCTTCATTTTGTGGCCCAGGTTGATAGAGCAGTCCTATATGAGAGATTGCTTTTCTCATTGCACAGGGGAAAATCATAAGAATTAGAAAAACTTTTAAAGAAACTAAGGGAAAATAAATAAGATATTTTAATTAATATTCTAATGGCAGTGTATTAAGTTGAGAACAAATACATTCCTACACTTGAATAATTACTCATGGAAAAGAAAAATGTTATCAAAATATCATAATTAGAGAATTTCTACTTTTAAATAAACAAAGAAGCATTTTCTAAAGATGTTTTTAAAATCTTTTTAAAGTATATCATGGATTATATTGAAGTTCCTCATAAAACTCACAGTAACAGTTTACTGTATAAGTGAGATAAAGAAGTAATAAGTTGATTAAATAACACAGATGTTTGTTTTCCTCAGACACAAAGGACCAGGGCGTGTGACTGGCTCTGCCATTCACAAGTATTAAGAGCTTCCAAGACCACTACTTTTCCTCATTTTCTAGCCTTCAGAAAAAAAGGAGAAAATCTAGCAAGTCTCTATAAAGAGATGATCCAGAAGTTGTACATGTAACCTTCTCTCATACCCCACTCTCCGGAAATTAATCACATGGCCAAATCTAAACTGAAAGGGCTGTTGCTCGTGGCTCACAGGGAAAACTCAGGGAGTTCCATGACTAAAAGGATGAAGAGAAAATGAAAACAGAGGAAGAGTGATCTCCACTACAGTTTTGTTTACATAAGGTTTTTCTTATTTTAGTGCAATGTCTCCAATGACCTAATGTAAGAAATCTTAGTAAATATATGTATGTATCCTGCTTAATTCCTGATGCCTAACTAACTTTGCCAAACTCATGCCTCTATCATTGACTTTGCATCTTAAAATAGTGGCTTAAGATCAAAGCTACATTTCTGGTTACTGCAAGTTATTTTATTTTTAATACATATAATCCCCTCTTAGCAGTAGCGGCAAGAAACATTCATTAAGCATACAATTCTTGATACAGTACATTATTTAAGCAAAAACTGCATACCTGGCCACTTTCATCTAGAAACTGACATTCAATTTAAAAAAAAGTAAACAAAATTCATATAAAGAAGCTATGCATTGATATTTATTGGGATTCCCTGGTGGCTCAGAGGTAAAGAATCCACCTGCAATGCAGGAGATATGGGAGTCACGGGTTCAATCCCTGATTTGAGAAGATCCACTGGACGAGGATATGGCAACTCACTCCAGAATTCTTACCTGGAGAATCTCATGGACAGAGGAGCTTGGTGGGCTACAGTCCATGGAGTTGCAAAGAGTCTGACATGCACACATTACACTTACTTAGTAAAAATATTGCCAAAAGAATTTCTTTGGGTGTCATCTAAAAAGGCATAGTCATAAAAAATGAAGTGCAGAGTTTTACATGGGAAGTTGAGATCTGGATCCAGGTGGAAAACTTTAGTTTTCTGAAGTAGATGATTTCTTAGTTGGATCTTTATTCTTTTAGTTGGGAAAGAAAAGAAAATGAACTTTCTGGAACTGTTTTAATGACAGGGCAGTGAAAACTGCTTTAGCAAGTTGATGTGGAAAACTTGTTCTATGGAAAATGTAATGCTTGATAGAAAACTTTAGTGATGATAGCAGGGCAATTAGATGAAAAGGAACCGAGAAAATTTGACAAGTGGGCTGACTCCCTTTCAATATCAAAAAATCTTTTGACCTCCAGGAACTAAGATGATTAAAGTTAAAAAGAAACATGGTGAGACAATAAAGCCAGCCTGAGCTACAGATGTGACCATCACAACAATATAAAATCGTGGGGTTGTGAATTGGTTAGGATTCTGAGTACATAGGGGGTTTCTTTGAAAATGACCTAAACTAGCTACTTATAGGGAGGAAACACACTGATATTTTTTCAGAGCTCCCTACTAACCAACTAAAATGCTATAAAAAGTGTGGTAACCCCTACTAGGAAAAACCAATCTCTCCCAGCCTAGTATATTTTTCTTTCCTGAAACACAGGTCTATCTTTGAATGCTGTCATGAATAGAGGTCTCTTTCGAAACAGTTAAGTGCTATGCAGTTCAGCATGTCCTGGTATAATACCTTTGATTAAAAGTTTCATAATCCACTTACAGACAAAAGTAGATTAGGGAGATAGAGTGACTTTCATATAGCAAGGTAAGAAGCTACATGCAGAGCAGGAACAAAGGATGAAGAACTTCAACGCACAATTTGCATTACCAAAGGGAAAGTAAATAGGGTTTCACTGTCCTCAGACAAGAGAAGGATAAAAAAGAAGCAGCAGTAAGAATGAAAGGTCAGTGGGAGAGATGAAGGAAAGATCTTAAGAAAATGTTTGAAAAGACATTGTCTCACATGGATAATTTTTGGTGAATCTCTGAAAGAAATTCGAGAAACAAAGACTTTTAACATGAAGGGACATAAATCATATACTTTCCTTTGGAAAGCATCATAAAAGTCATAACCTCAGGAAATTTTAGAAATAAGACTGATTTTAAGGTCAATAACTGTTCTCCAGATAATAAAACTGAAGCTCAAAAAGAGGTTTAGTGAAATGCCCCATGTTGCATGATAAGGGTCTATGGCTTTACATAAAGGTGAGCCTACTGTCTACAAGACTAGAGCATTTCCCACAACCTCACACCCCCTTCTTTGAATGGAAAATACACTTTTTAGCAAACTAAGGAATGCAATTTACAATTTAAACAGAATATTTCAGTATGTAAAAACTTAAAGGGATTTCTTTTTTACTATTAGCCTAAATATAGAGGAACCCAACAACTGGTTGAACCCAACAACTGTAAGATGATGTAAGAGGTTACTATAAATTGAAAGGATTTTTATTCTCTTTATTTTCAGTTTTCATGGATGTACCTTTTCGTAAACTAATATTTAGCTGAAAACATGGTCCATAAATGAACTTAGTAATATTGTATCCTCAGACTTTTTCAGAGCCAAGAACTTTTGATATGATATATAAACTAATGTTTAGGTATAGTTTTAGTTGAATAAAATTTTTACAGTCTTTAGGTCTGAAATTACATTGGATAGACTTTTGGGTAAAGTCTGAAATGAAGTTGAAGCTTAACACATCTTTCTCTAGAATGTAATTAAATGAGTCATAACTAGTTATAAGCTGAAACTCACCAATGGAAGGGGGCATGGGGTGGTGCAGAAACAAAGCAAACAAACAAACGACAACAGCAATGAACAAAGTTCCGGCAAAATGTCTGTCCAATAGCAAGAATATTATGAGGCTCAACCTGTCTTTTTCTATTAGTTACCTAACAAACCCTATCCTTCCCACACCCCTTTGGACTGTAGCACACCAGTCTTCTCTGTCCACAGGATTTCCCAAGCAAGAATCCTGGGCTGTCATTTCCCCCTCCAGGAGATCTTTCTGACCCAGGGATCCTGAGTGTTCTGCATTGCAAGAGGATTCTTTGCCCACTGTCCATCAGGGGAGCTCCCAGGATTGCTCAAGAGAACTAAAAATAGTTTTAATTTTTTTAATATCTTGCAATCTGTAACTGGTGAACCAAGTAGCAGCAGTGGTAAAGAACCTGCCTTCCAAAACAGGAGATATAAGAGATGTGGGTTTGATCCCTGGGTCAAGGAGATCCCCTGGAGAAGGAGCTGGCAACCCAATCCAGTATTCTTGCCTGGAAAATCCCATGGACAGAGGAGCCTTGTGGGCTATATTCCATGGGGTTGCAAAGAGTCTGACACACTGAAGCAACTTAGCACCCAGCACAGACGATCCCTAGTGACTACTGACTGCCAGGGCATCTCAGTGGAGACAAGTAGAAACCATAGGGCCTTGTAATCTCTCAGCACTATTCACAAATTTGTAGAAAAGAGTATAAAGCACAGTTGGTACCTCACACACATTCACAAACAGAATAAACCCCCACATTAGTACAGGGGGAACGTTGCTGTAGGTTATTTGACAAAATTGCAGGAGAGAAAGAAATATGAATGGTCATAAATATGGAATAGATAGCTTCCTATGAGTTTGTTCTCTATCCTCAAAACCTTCTCCCAACCCCTCAGTTTACAAAAAATAAAAAAAGCATATTGTATAAATTCCTCAAAATGTAGTGCCTACAAAGGCATGGAGAATTCACCCACTCTGTGGGAAAACTATGGGAAAGAGTCTAAGCGAACTAAGCAAACCAAATAAAAAGAAATAGCATGGCAGCCACTCAAATATATCTCAGAAGGAAAGAAGGGAGAAGGGAAGAGACTAATTTATAAAACGTTGTCCAAAAATCTGACTCTAGAAGCAGTTTCAACCAAAGGAAAGTCTTCTACAGTTTTGTTGTTGTTATTCAGTTGCTAAATCATGTCCAACTCTTTACAACTGCAGCATGCCAGGTTTCTCTGTCTTTCACTATCTCCTGGAGTTTGCTCAAGTTCATGTCCATTGATTTGATGATGCTATCTAACAGTCTCACCCTCTGCTGCCCTCTTCTCTTTTTGCCTTCAATCTTCCCAGCATCAGGGTCTTTTTTCAATGAGTCAGCTCTATCACATCACGTGGACAAAGTATTGGAGCTTCAGCTTTAGCAACAGATTTTCCAATGAATATTCAGGACTGATTGCCTTCGGGATTGACTGGTTTGATCTCCTTACAGTCCAAGGAACTCTCAAGAGTCTTCTTGAGCACCACAATTTGAAAGCATCAATTCTTCAGTGCTCAGACTTCTACAGTATTACTTATTAAAAAATATGTTAATAAGAAAATAAGTTCAAGATAGTAATAAATCAACAATAAGATAAAAAAACATTGCTGCTGCTAAGTCACTTCAGTCATGTCCGACTCTGTGCGACCCATAGACAAAAGCCCCTAGGCTTCTCTGTCCCTGTGATTCTCCAGGCAAGAACACTGGAGTGGGTTGCCATTTCCCTCTCCAATGCATGAAAGTGAAAAGTGAAAGTGAAGTCTCTCAGTCGTGCCCAACTCTTAGCAACCCCATGGACTGCAGCCCACCAGGCTCCTCTGTCCATGGGACTCTCCAGGCAAGAGTACTGGAGTAGGTTGCCATAAAACATAGACGTGTTAAAAGAGAAAGATTATTAAAAAAAAAAACTGCAATCTGAATCAATAGCATTATACAAACTATCAATAAATTAGAAACAAAAGAACAGAATGCATAGAATTGAACATTGTATA
>NW_020867325.1:0-30771 GCF_003369695.1 Bos indicus x Bos taurus | reverse complement strand
AACATTAACATAAAACAGAGCTGAATTTGTTGTTAATTTGTTTGAGTAATCTCCAGGAGTTGGTGAGGGAAAGGGAAGCCTGGCATGCTGCAGTCCATAGGGTCACAAAGAGTCAGACATGACTGAGCAACTGAACTGAACTGAGCTATGTGCACTAGACTGTCACCTTTAATTTTGCTGTACAGCAAATGCACCTTCTGTTCATGGTTAAATTCCTTACACATGCTTTCATTGTCCAGATTGACCATATTCTTTTTCACTGGCTAAGTTCCCAAGAAAGTCGTGGGCAGGCCCTGTTCCACTCTGTCCTTATTTACTAATCTTGTCTTGGACCTACTCTTCTGGTCTGGTTATGACGTCCTGGTGTTCATTTTTTAGGTGATTGACTGTCTTCTTTAACAGACTATCAGACGTGCTGAAGATGTGGAGGTCATCCCAGTGCATCCCTGATGGGAGGTCATCCCAGTGCAGGTCTTTGAAGGTAACAGTTTAGTCCCTGATGATTCCAGTGAGCACTCTCATGAGACATCTTGCTGCAATAATACCAAACTTGTGAGGACAATAAAATTCTGTTGTATCACCAGAGGCTAGAACAATGCCTTGGTGATCATAGGTGTCAAAGGAGGTGTAAGGGAATGATAAAATTTGAGGCTGAGTAAAAACAAAAAATACATGTTCATTATGGAATAAGCTGAGTTTGAAAATGAAGCAAAATCATCATTTTGAATTGTTTAGCAGGCCTTGTGGAAATACAGGTCTGTAGCAAGTGAAAGTTTCTTAACAGATATCCACATTTGTAGGACATTATGCATAGTCACTCGGTGAGACAGGGAACATGGGTGAAATTGCAGAAGCAGAAAATAGGGTGAAGGACCAAACTGCTTCAGATCTATATTATGGGCTTGTTTGCAGTAAATATCCTGGTCTTTGATTTTCTTGTACTATGGCTTTTGTCCTCTTTATGTTACTTTTCTTTTATCCATATTTAAAGGTTATATATTATGTATAATGGGCTTCACTGGTCGCTCAGTGGTAAAGAATCTGCCTGAAATGCAGGAGACATGAGTTTAATCCCTGGGTGGAAAGATCCCCCAGAGAAGGGAAATGCCAACCCACTCCAGTTTTTGCCTGGAGAATCCCATGGACAGAAGAGCCTGGCAGTCCACAGGTCGCAAAGGGTCAGAGATGATTTAACAACTAAACAATAACAACAATTATGTATAACAGGTAATATGATTTGCTGTATTTCTGGGATAAGGCAAGATAAGAAACTAAACAGAGGTGTAGAAAAGAGGACTGACTAGCTCACTGAGTAACAGAAGGACTAAGATTGGACCAAGATAGGAAGAAGCAAGTTTTAGAAAGCAAGAACCACAGGGACATCTGAGAAAAAGCAGTGGAGAGAGAAAGCACAGGATTTTATCTTCGATGTCAGTATGACTGTGGAGAGCAGCCTTAGTGCACTGGTCGGGGGTGGGTCGAGGCAATGAGACAGAATGGAGCTATTCTGAGACAAAAAAAACTGGCAGCAAGTGTGTTTGTACTGACCACACAGTGGAACTGAATTCAAGTTTTCTAAATTTGTCCAGACTAGAAGCATGTTTGATCCTGAAACTGTGGGCAAAGCTGAGCCTGTGGGCAAAGGGTCAAGTGATTTAAGAAAGCATACCAGGAGCTAAAGCCAAAGAATCTAATTTGTGGCCCTGGTCTCCCCAGGAAACAGTTTTGCTTTCTATCTGTAGCAAAACTGACTATTACCTTCACTCCTGGTAGCTACTTTGATACACAGTGTAAATCTAACAAAATCTATTGAAAATATAGCTCAAAGAACATGTGCTCTTGATGTACAGTTGGCTCTGTGACCTCAAAGTCCTGTCAATGCCCGGAAAGGGAGCCCTTTTCTGGCAAGTTGCCTTTTCTGGTTCATTTTAAAATGTTCATTTTCTTTATCAAGATTCCTGTGCTTGTCTGGTCATGAATTTAATGACTTGACCTTTTTCATGAATCTGGCTCTGATAATCACTTCAGTCATACATTAAGTGTTTTTCTCTCTTCATTAGATACCTTTGTCTGGAAATTATGTATATTTTCTTTTCATCGTAGGGAATGTAGGTATAATGTATATTCAACCAAGTATCTCTATATAACTTAGACTTTTGGTAGTCAAAGAGGCCCATAGTAAGTTGTGTGATGACAGTGTCTTAATTTTTGTTCTTTAAAAAGTAATTCCTAAAAGAAGTGATTTTGTGCTACGGGTTTATTTAAAAGGGAATCCAGGCTGAAGCTCAAACTCCAGTACTTTGGCCATCTGATATGAACACCCGACTCATTGAAAAAGACCCTGATACTGGAAAAGATTGAAGGCAGGAGGAGAAGGGGACCACAGAGGATGAGATGGTTGGATGGCATCACCGACTCAATGGACATGAGTTTGAGCAAGCTCCAGGAGATGGTGAAGCCTGAGGAAGCCTGATGTGCTGCTGTCCAAGGGATCACAAAGAGTCAGACACAATTTAGCAACTGAATAGCAACAGCCAGAAGCATGGTGAGAGAGTAGGAATGTGAGATGGATAAGGGGGGATAACTGATAACAACAACAAAAAAGATACACTAGTGACCATTACATACACATTAGAAGCCACTGCAGGAACTAGACTTCGACGCCAATGAACAACTGTGTTGAAAATATTTCAGAATTGTGCCCTGATAGATGACTAACTTTGGTTGTTATTTACCAACATTCCTCCTTGTAGTTTGAAGGTTGCTACTGCAATTGTTAGCCCACTGGCACTTCCGAACTGTCCTACAGGCAAGTTGATCTTGCTCACGTAGGCACTGAAAACTATCAAACAGATAAAGGCACATAATATAGGAAGGCATTACATACAGTGTGACTCCACCCAAGTCGCAATTATCATCTAGGGTGAACTAAGGGAATTGGAGTGAAGCACCAAGCACATCTTAGGTTCATCCTGCAGTCTATGCCTTGTACAATTTAAACATTAAATACCCTTCGCCCTTCACTGATTCTTCAAGGTAATCATGGTCACAATTCCTAAGAAAATAAGATCTGCCACATAAGAGTTTTTAAAACTAGAGTTTAAACTGGCAGAGTAAATTCTAAGAAATAACTAGTATTCATTATCTTCCTTCTACCACTCCCTTTATAGTTTCTTCATATTTACCTGGCACTTTTGCTAGATTGTTTGACTAGGGAGATTATATAGATCTTGGACTTAAGATGTAATAGAAAGGACTGTGTTCTAGGTTAATATATCCTTGTCAGATCCTGACTGCTGTAACTTCCTGTTCACCATTATTCCTGAGCATAGAGACATCATGAGATACACAAACAAATATCCTATAGGTTTTACATACTAACTTCTATAATTCCATCATGTAACAGCACTGCTAATTCCCTGTAATAGTCAAGGTCAAAAATCACAGGTATGATAGTAATATTTATCTAAACTTTTAAACTACAACTCCAGTTGACCAACAGGGAAAGAACACAATGATTAGGGGCTGTCAGTTAAAATGTTAAATGGAAGTCTTACTACATTACTGATGGAAGTTTTCATGCATGCATGCATGCTAATTTGCTTCAGTTGTGTTCTCATCTTGTGACCCTTTGGACTATAGCCCACCAGGCTCCTCTGTCCATGGGATTCTCCAGGCAAGAATACTGGAGTGGGTTGCCATGCCTTCCTCCGGGGGATCCTCGTGACCCAGGGATCAAACCCGCGTCTCTTACTTCTCCTGCACTGGCAGGCAAATTCTTTACAACTAGCCCTACCTGGGAAGCCCAGAAAATAGTGTATAATATACTAAATCCATACTTTGGTGCATTAGCTTCTTAGCATTTCTTCTATGTCCTTGGCATAAGCTCTGCAGCCAGAGAAAGCTCTCAAGTAGAGATACATTTTCATAAAGTAGGAAGCCATGGGCGTATATAGTAGCTGTCCTGCAAAGCGAATGGGGCAAAATAATTCAAGGCAGATGCTGGCTGCTATGCACTGATAGTTAAATATTAAGACTACAACTGGTATGTATGTTTATGTTCCTTCTCATGGGAGATGAAGTATCTGACAGTATTGTAAATGATGAGTACATAATTTATAATACAATGGTAATGAGGTATACTGAGGAGAATGGTAAGTGGTACAGCCAATGACCAGAACTCTTTGATTCTAAGGACAAGGAGAAGGACCACTGGAGGAGGGGCTAGAAGTAAGTGAGATTGGAGAGAATTTTGAAGTCTAGATATTGAGCCCACACATACTGCAATTGATTTTGGGTTTCCTTGTACAAAAAAGATCTTCACAACCCAGATAATCACGATGGTGTGATCACTCACCTAGAGCCAGACATCCTGCCATCACTACAAACAAAGCTAGTGGAGGTGATGGAATTCCAGTTGAGCTCTTTCAAATCCTGAAAGATGATGCTGTGAAAGTGCTGCACTCAATATGCCAGCAAATTTGGAAAACTCAGCAGTGGCCACAGGACTGGAAAAGGTCAGTTTTCATTCCAATCCCAAACAAAGGCAATGCCAAAGAATGCTCAAACTACCTCACAATTGCACTCATCTCACACGCTAGTAAAGTAATGCTCAAAATTCTCCAAGTCAGGCTTCAGCAATATGTGAACCGTGAACTTCCTGATGTGCAGGCTGGTTTTAGAAAAGGCAGAAGAACCAGAGATCAAATTGCCAACATCTGCTGGATCATGGAAAAAGCAACAGAGTTCCAGAAAAACATCTATTTCTGCTTTATTGAATATGCCAAAGCCTTTGACTGTGTGGATCACAATAAACTGTGGAAAATTCTTCAAGAGATGGGAATACCAGAACACCTGATCTGCCTCTTGAGAAATCTGTATGCAGGTCAGGAAGCAACAGTTAGAACTGGACATGGAACAACAGACTGGTTCCAAATAGGAAAAGGAGTTCGTCAAGGCTGTATATTGTCACACTGTTTATTTAACTTATATGCAGAGTACATCATGAGAAATGCTGGACTGGAAGAAGCACAAGCTGGAATCAAGATTGCCGGGAGAAATATCAATCACCTCAGATATGCAGATGACACCACCCTTATGGCAGAAAGTGAAGAGGAACTCAAAAACCTCTGATGAAAGTGAAAGTGGAGAGTGAAAAAGTTGGCTTAAAGCTCAATATTCAGAAAACAAAGATCATGGCATCCAGTCCCATCACTTCATGCCAAATAGATGGGGAAACAATGGAAACAGTGTCAGACTTTATTTTTGGGGGGCTCCAAAATCCCTACAGATAGTGACTGCAGCCATAAAATTAAAAGACGCTTACTCCTTAGAAGGAAAGTTATGACCAAGCTAGATAGTATATTCAAAAGCAGAGACATTACTTTGCCAACAAAGGTTCATCTAGTCAAGGCTATGGTTTTTCTTATGGTCACGTATGGATGTGAGAGTTGGACTGTGAAGAAGGCTGAGTGCCAAAGAATTGATGCTTTTGAACTGTGGTGTTGGAGAAGACTCTTGAGAGTCCCTTGGACTGCAAGGAGATCCAACCAGTCCATTCTGAAGGAGATCAGCCCTGGGATTTCTTTGGAAGGAATGATGCTAAAGCTGAAACTCCAGTACTTTGGCCACCTCATGTGAAGAGTTGATTCATTGGAAAAGACTCTGATGCTGGGAGGGATTGGGGGCAGGAGGAGAAGGGGATGACAGAGGATGAGATGGCTGGATGGCATCACTGACTCGATGGACGTGAGTCTCAGTGAACTCTGGGAGTTGGTGATGGACAGGGAGACCTGGTGTGCTGCGATTCATGGGGTCGCAAAGAGTGGGACACGACTGAGCGACTGATCTGATCTGATCTGATCTGTGAGATAAGGAGTCTCTTGTTAGGAATTCAGTGAACATAGTTTTTGTTTACTCTTGGAGTTAATGGTTAGGAAGAAGTCATTCTTCGGAATTTGATTCTGGGTCACTGACTTGGTGCCCAAATCAGTTTCAGCTGTTCAATGCAAGGTCTATGATCATTTATAATAGTCACGACATTTTTAAAGAAAATCTGAAGTTGTTATGTACAAAGAACTAGGTTATATATACAGAAAGAAAGAGAAGGTCAAATCGACCACTGAGTAACCCATTAGAACATTATTTTACAATGGTAATTACCTAACATCCCTAATACAATTTGAGTCTATTGAAGATTATTTCTCTTTATTAACGATGTGATCATAATCTTCATTATAAGCTTGATAAATAAAGAAAAGTAAATTCTAGTTATTCAATCCCAGTAGCTATTGGAAACTCTTAGCAAGAAGAGGTAGAAATGTAATTTGTATTTAACATGTATAAATCAGACCAAAAAAGAACTAAATTTTCATGTTTATCTCTTTCTAAATTGATTTTGCTTTATCTTTCTCTACCTCAATCTCTCTCTCTACTTTGGCAGGTTTGCCTGTGCCTTCAATTTTGAACCTATAATCTCCTGATCGCTTCTAATCCTTAATACTGAAAGTAGTCCAGCTGATATTTATGGTACCATCATGACAGATAAGTATAGAATAAACAAGAATTGAAGATTATTTTTTTATTTCTCAACAATTTTTATTTTAATTAATTTATATATTTTTTCTAATATAAATTTATTTATTTTAATTGGAGTCTAATTACTTTACAATATTGTATTGGTTTTGCCATACATCAACATGAATCCACCATGGGTGAAGATTATTTTATATTTATAAATCTGACTGTAAATTGCCTATCATCATAAACCACTGTTTTAATCATATCTGATATTTACACTTTTGTATTTTAGGTGATTTTAGCAACCTGCAGAGTAAACTAGTTTTAATACACATATTTTCTGAAGCTTTCAAATGTAATTTATAAAGATAAAGTAACATTTTTTTTCATCTCTGGTAATTGCAATAGGTTGTTGTAGTTTTACTTTTATAGTTCTGAATGCATGCTATCTCTTACCAGGGAATAAGTTGATGTTAGTTGTCCCAAGCTAGATAATAATAATATAAGCTTTTCAAATTGGTATCAACACACAGTTTAGTGAACAACTCAACATTCTAAGAAAGCTACATTGAATTTTTTTAACTGCCAAGTACACTTAATTAATTTCTAAAGTATATTTTAGAATATAAGGTGTTATATTTCATATTGCCTCTTGAAAAATTCTCAGCATTTATGTGATAAGCAAGTTGAAAGAAACATTTTCCCAAAAATTTTTCATTAATATTGAAACTATTTTATAAATTTTAAATTTATCAACATACTGCATATTATTTATGGAACACTTCTTACATTATACCAGGTCTTCACCCTTCCCAATAGCTTTGCCCTTTTCCAAGAATTTAACAGTTTCTCCCTCAAACATATGTGCTGGCCTATGTCTTGACTTTGGACTCTGTGATTTGGTTTAGCCAGTGGGATATTAGTACACATGACACAACGAGGAGCTTAACACATTAGACTTGTTCTCTTTATTCCCTGCCAGACACCTGAAGAAGTGGTGACCTCTGGCTAAATGCCTGAGTCAGCTCAGCTGAGATCTGAAGGACTGCCCTAGTCAATTCACAGAGGCTTAAGGGGAAAAAGTTATTTTTTATTGCCACTGAGATTTGGTAGCTCTTTGTATTATACCAACAACTATCTGATACAGATGCATACAGTTTGTGGCCTGCAATGACTCATGTTAAAGTGGTTACAATTATATGAACAAATATAATACTATATGATTATGACACTACATCAGTGTTTAAAGAGTACTAGCAAGCAAATATATGGAAAAACAAACATAGATTGTCTTCAGCATTGTGATCAGATACATGGTCTTATGAATATATTTATATACATAAGACCAAGTATGAGTTCTTCCAGATGTTCAAGCTGGATTCAGAAGTGGCAGAGGAACCAGAGATCAAATTGCCAACATAGTTGGATCATAAAAAAAGACAGTTCCAGAAAAACATCTACTTCTGTTTCACTGACTACCATAAAGCTTTTGACTCTGTGAATCACAACAAACTGTGTAAGATTCTTAAAGAGATGGGAATACCAGACCACCTTACCTGCCTCCTAAGAAATCTGTATGCAGGCAAGAAGCAACTGTTAGAACCATACATGGAACAATGGACTGGTTCCAAATTGGGAAAGGAGTATGTCAAGGCTGTATATTGTCACCCTGCTTATTTAACTAATATGCAAAGTACATCATGTGAAATGCCAGGCTGGATGAAACACAAGCTGGAATCAAGATTGTTGGGAGTAATCTCAATAACCTCAGATATACAGATGACACCACCCTTAGGGCAGAAAGCTAAGAGCAACTAAAGGGCTTCTTGATGAAAGTGAAAAAGAAGAGTGAAAAAGTTGGCTTAAAACTCAACATTCAAAAAACAAAGATCATGACCTCATCACCTCATGGTAAATAGATGGGGAAACAATGGAAATAGTGACAGACTTTATTTTCTTTGGCTCCAAAATCACTGTAGATGGTGATTACAGCCATGAAATTAAAAGACATTTGCTCCCTGGAAGAAAAGATATGACAAAACTAGACAGCATATTAGAAAGAAGAGACATTACTTTGCCAACAAAGGTCCATCTAGTCAAATTATGTTTTTTCCAGTAGTCATGTATGGATATAAGAGTTGCACCATAAGGAAAGCTGAGCACTGAAGAATTGATGCTTTTGAACTGTGGTGTTGGAGAAGACTCTTGAGAGTCTCTTGGAGTGCAAGGAGACCAAACTAGTCAATCCTAAAGGAAATCAGTCCTTAATATTCATTGGAAGGACTGATGTTGAAGCTGGAGCTCTAATAGTTTGGCCACCTGATGCAAAGAGCTGACTCTTTGGAAAAGACCCTGATGCTGGGAAAGATTGAAGGCAGGAGGAGAAGGGGATGACAGAGGACGAGATGGTTGGATGGCATCACCAACTCGATGGCCATGAGTTTGAGCAAGACCCAGGAGTTGGTGATGGACAGGGAAGCCCGGTGTGCTTCAGTCCATGAAGTCACAGAATCAGACATGACTGAGTGATTGAAGTGAACTGGCACATTTATAAATTCAAGAATGATTGTTCTTAACTAGTAATTTGGCATTTTAGTACCTTTAGAGAAGTAATATGAAAATTTAATGTGGTAAAATAATCATAGGGATTTCTGCAGTCTGCTGGTTGCCCTCCCAATCCTTCATTCTCCTCTCCTTCTTATACAAAGTGAAAGTGCTAATTGCTCAGTCATGTCTGACTCTTGGTGACCCCATGGACTATAGCTCACCTGATTCCACTGTCCATGGAATTCTCTAGGTAAGAATATTGGTGTGGGTAGCCATTCCCTTCTCCAGGGGGATCTTCTAACCCAGATATCAAATCCAGTTCTCCTGCATTGCAAACGGATTCTTCACTGTCTGAGCCACCAGGGAAGCCAAGCAAAGATAGAATCACCCAGCCACACTTGCAGCTTGGTGTGGCCCTATGACCTAGAATCTGATTAATGTAATGTAAACAAAAGGGCTGGATTTGACTTTCAGGAAGCTCTTTAAAGAAAGCCTACTCAGTTGAAAATGGAACGTTTCTGTGGTTTCCACCACCCACTTGTATTGAGGTGTGGACCTGATATCCTGGTAGCCAATTCGGAGCATGAGTCAACCTAATGGTGGATATTATGATGATAGCATAGAAAAATACAAGAATCCTGACTGCTTTCAAAGGTAGACAGACCTTTAACTCCTGTCTCTGGTATTTTTGTTTTAAGAGTATTTCAATCATTCTTATTTTGAACCTTTTAGTGTTTTGAGTATTCAAAGAGGCTATCCCTAACAAGTCATGAAGTGCAGGTGAACTTGTTCCTGAAGATAAATATAAGATGCTAAATAGTGTTTAATTCATATCTTAACTCCCAAGGCATCTAGAAAAGTTTGTTTGTTTGTTTGTTTTCCCTAGTATCTGTAGTTAGGACATAATACCTCTAGCTTCCCTACCTGCACCTTATGTAGCACTTCTGAATCTGCTAATGCTATGCTTCATCTGCATTCTGCCTATTAATTCTGTCAGTCAGGAGGGATCTGAAATATTCATTCATTCACACAGGGCATATTCATTATTTATAAAATTTCACTATGTCACATACTCCAGGTCTGTATCCTTTGGGCAATGTTGAAAACCTAAAAAAAAAAAAAAAAAGAATATCAAATATTGGAGTTCTTGATGTTCAGAAAATACCATGTAAAAGTTTGACATCTTCAACAAAAATGTTTCAACATTATTACTACTCTTCTGTATCTCTTAGATAAATATTTTTTTATTAAACATGAAAGTTCAGATCACTGAATTGATAGATGAATTTTGTTTCATAACTGTCAAGACTGAACCAAACCACCAACTTAATAATTCTTAAAGGCATTTATAAATATTCATGTAAAAATAAAAACAGAAGGAATAAAAATTCATCCTTTTTAAGACCAAGTAGGGCAATGGCACCCCACTCCAGTACTCTTGCCTGGAGAATCCCATGGACGGAGAAGCCTGGTAGGCTGCAGTCCATGGGGTCGCTAAGAGTCAGACACGACTGAGCGACTTCACTTTCACTTTTCACTTTCGTGCATTGGAGAAGAAAATGGCAACCCATTCCAGTGTTCTTGCCTGGAGAATCCCAGAGACGGAGGAGCCTGGTGGGCTGCTGTCTATGGGGTTGCACAGAGTCAGACATGATTGAAGCGACTTAGCAGTAGCAGCAGCAGGGCAATTTCCATTATTGACTGGGACTTAAACTGTTTATCTCATCAGCATTCCTCTTCACCCTTACATTCTCCTTCAATGATTGTGGCTATTTGCCAGCCTCAGTTAAAATATATATATATTATTCCTCATAATTCCTGCCTTATTATTGTTGAGGAAATAAGCATCTCTTTCCATTCCACTCCATGTGCAAAACCTTCTCTTTGTACTGTAATACTTATTTATAGATGATTTTTTATTGTTTATGTTTTGACATTTATGTTTCATTTTAGTTCATTTTTGTATATAGTTTGAGGTATAGGTTTTTTTTCCCCTATGGATATCTGATTGCTCTACCATGATTGTTGAAATGACTGTCCTAACTCCACTGAATTACTTATATACCTCTTTTTAAAAATCAATTCATGTTAATTCACATTTTTACCTTTAAGCTTGATACTAGATAATAGCATTTGATATTAGCTATAGATAGAGGGAGTTACCTTCTCTTCCTGGTTGGTTGAAAATTTTTAGCAAGAATGGATGTTAGATTTTGTCAATTAAAACAAAAGAGGCAAAGGGTTCAAATAGACATTGCACCAGAGAATATATATAGATGATGCAAAAGTCTATGAACGGGTGCTGAATATTGCTGACCATTAAACATTTTTCTTGAATCTATTGAGAAAGTTGGGTTCAGGATGGGGAGCACGTGTACACCCGTAGCAGATTCATGTTCATGTATGGCAAAACCAATATAATATTGTAAAGTAATTAGCCTCCAATTAAAATAAATAAATTTAAATTTAAAAAATTATTGCATCTCCAGACCCATGAACATGGTATATCTCTCTATTTAAGTCTTCTTTAATTTCTCTAAGCTATATCATGTGATCTACATCAGTTCTCAGGGAACAGGTGTTTCACTTATTTTTTTCTGTTCCAGTCCTAAATATTTTATGCTTTATCCTATTAAAAATGCAAGGTAAAACTTCTTTCAATTACTGCTATACACCTATTAGAACAGCTTACAATAAAAAGGCCAATCATACCAAATATCTTTGTGAGAATGAGGAACGGGGATTCTCACACACTGCTGTTGAAAATGTAAAGGGATAAAGCCACTTTGTAAAACAGTATGGTAGCTTCTTAAACAGTTAAATATACATCTCAACTTATGAGTCATCCCTTTTTTTTTAAAGATTTTTTTGATGTGGGCCATTTTTTTTTAAAGTATTTATTGAATTTGTTAACTATACTGCTTTTGTTTTATATTTTGTTTTTTTGCCTCGAAGCATGTTGGATCTTAGCTCTCCAGCTAGGGACTGAACCCACACCCCCTGCATTAGAACGTGAAGTGCTGACCACTGGACCTGCAGGGAAGTCCCAGGAGCAATCTTTTCTATTGCTAGGCATTTACTCAAGAGAAATAAAAGCACATGCCTATAAAATGACTTATAAACAGATGTTGTGAGAAGCATTATTTGTAGTCATCAAAACTGAAAACCACTCTAATGTCCATCAATAGATCAATGGATAATCATCCACATATTGCAAGTGGAAACAAGGGAACTGTAAATCATTCATCTTAGCCTTCAGGTTTTGGGAGAAATAAGACAGACTCTCCATGTAAATCTGAAGCATTACCATCTAGTTGAGTTGTTTTTCTTCCTAAGTGAAGGCAAAAAGGTACTGGCTAGCTTCATCAACTAGAGAATGTACAACATACATCAATTACAGTAAAAAAAAATTACTTCCAGTGGGAATGTGTGTGTGTTAGTCGCTCAGTCATGTCTGACACTTAGTGACCCCATGGACTGTAGCTCTCCAAGGTCTTTCCCTCATGGAATTTTTCAAGCAAGAATACTGGAGTGGGTTGCTGTTTCCTTCTCCAGGAGATCTTCCCAACCTAGGGATCGAATCTGGGTCACCCACACTGCAGGCACACTCTGAGCCACCAGGGAAGCTCTAGTGGGGATAGATATTATTAATATATGAGAATTAGGAATAACATTGTTAAGGGATAACAATGATGTTTATTGCTCAGCTGCTGCTGCTGCTAAGTCGCTTCAGTGGTGTCTGACTCTGTGAGACCCCAGAGACGGCAGCCCACCAGGCTCCCCTGTCCCTGGGATTCTCCAGGCAAGAACACTGGAGTGGTTTGCCATTTCCTTCTCCAATGCATGAAAGTGAAAAGTGAAAGTGAAGTCGCTCAGTCGTGTCCAACTCCTAGCGACCCCTGGACTGCAGCCTACCAGGCTCCTCAGTCCATAGGATTTCCCAGGCAAGAGTACTGGAGTGAGGTGCCATTGCCTTCTCCAGGTCCTGGCAAATCTTTACCGTCAATACTTAGGTTTTGTCACCTATACAATGCAAGTGTTAATGTGTAGTACAAGGGACAAGGAGGCCTTGAGACTTGTAATCTTCCATTATATCCTTTATGCCTTGTAGTGTTTCTTTCCTTATAGGGTATTGATTAGTAAATGGGCAGAGGTTTTGAGGAGTATGCTTGAATCTAGACTGGAGGTGCATTGTGAATTTTGCCAACAACAGTTGGAGATTCTGCCCATAAGAAAGGTGGTAGCTGATTCAATAGGGACAAATGTTTCCAGAATTGGCTCTAACAGCTACTGTCAGATTCAGAACAAAAAAAAAGATGTCAAAGTGTCATTTAATACACCTGGCTGGTTACTTTGATGATTACTGTCAATTTCTAGGTTATTTTCCTCTTTTGGGAGAAAAATATTTTAGCACAATACTTCTCTTATAACTTTCAACCTAATAAGTGGACAAGAACACAGGAAACAAGGAGAAAAAGCTGTCTCTCTCAAAGTGTCTACACAAAATGAAAAGTTCAGAGACAGAATCCTCTAGAGGTTCATTAAAGCGTCTCTACTATCTGAACGGTTTTACTACTAGGAAGCAGGGTCTGTTTTTAGTAGTGGGGTTGAGCACCAACAGTGTAGCTCTGTTGCCAGTTAGGACTGGAAGAGATTTGTCTCCAATCTGGAGAGATGTTTCTCCAAACCAATTAAGAGGAAGGACTGGGAAGAGCCCTGTAATTCCTCAGATCCCTGTCATTGAGAATTAGGAGTTTGCTTTGAGGTCTGAAGGCACTTAAGTGCTTATTTGTAACAATCTCTTTGCCAATGACCTGGCTCCTTGTAATAACAGCAGAAACTAGAAGGACTTGGTTTAATTTAGGAGGCTTCATTTGCTGAAGCTGAAGATTAAGAATTTGATGATCTCTCTTGGAGATGACTCATGTAGAGTATGAGAGAGCTGATTTACCAGAGTAACCAAATCTGGAGTAGACATAGTTTCTCATTCCTTCCTGGTCCTTTTTTACTAGAAAGGAAAAGTCTAACTTCAACAAACAGTTAAAAGCTAGTTGGGTGGAACCAATATCTGACAGAAGACCAGAATTAAAAAAAAAAAAAAAGACAACAATCAATCGTTCATAGTAGTAGTTAATGGTAGGTTTAGCAGATTTTCTTGTTCAAGTCTAAATTTTCTTCCAATAAACAGGTATTAAAAAAGCCCTAGGAATTGCTTGCTGAAGTTGCCTAATGATTGTTGATTGATCATTTAATAAACTAGTAGGCAGAAGGCAATGGCACCCCACTCCAGTACTCTTGCATGGAAAATCCCATGGACAGAGGAGCCTGGTAGGCTGCAGTCCATGGGGTCGAGAAGAGTCCGACAGGACTGCGCGACTTCACTTTCACTTTTCACTTTCACGCATTGGAGAAGGAAATGGCAATCCACTCCAGTGTTCTTGCCTGGAGAATCCCAGGGACGGGGGAGTCTGGTGGGCTGGCGTCTATGGAGTCGCACAGAGTCAGACACGACTGAAGCGACTTAGCAGCAACAGCAGCAGGCTGGTTTCCAAGTTGTAATTCTAGATATCTTTCAGGATTTTCCCAATTGGTAGTTTTCATTCAATACTGGCACTTGTTTTCACTGAGAAGCAAATGAATAAGCTGATATAAGTCAGAGAAACAATGTCTGAATGACTATATTAAATTACTCAGCAAACATGAGAAATTTCTTGTTATTTTGGAAAAATCTTTTGACTATGGCTCACAGTTCAGCTTTAGTCCAGGGAGTCTAAGAAATGAAGGGTTTAGCCTCTGGGTCCTCAGAACTTTAATTTTGAAGGAACAGATTCTGATAAGTTTAGAGGAAAAGGAAATGGGGAAAGTTTCAGAGAAAGTAGGAAGCTTGCTAGGAGCATTAGTGTGGTGAACTTGAGGGTATTGAGGTAGTATAGAAAGAACAGAGGAAGATGACACCTGAGACAAAGAAACTCAGGAAGGAGAGCTCTAGGTTTCAGGTGCCATTTTGTTTTTCTTGATTTTTTTTTTTTTTGTCCAAATCTTAAAATCTAATTTTGAAGAAAGGCAAATTCTGGTTCCTGATAATGTTGGAGAATTTCAAAATGGAAATAAGCATTGCACTCACTTCTGGAAAGTTTTGAGCTGTTTTAGTGCAGTTCGATTTTAAGAAAATTAAGCTTGGGGATTTCACAAGTTCCCTACAGTAGCCACTAATATTCTAAATTGCCTTTAGTCAGGCATGTTTATTTTAGTTAGAAATATTCATGAGGAAAGACCTGTTTTTAAACATAGTCATTGTGAAGGGAACACCCTCAAAATACTTGGATAACTGAGATCCCAGTTTCTAGAGGCCTTTCCTTCTAGACAAAGAACAATTTTCAAACAGCCTACAGGACAAACAACTTAATTCAAAGAGCTTGCAAGCTGAACCCAGTTTGGTCTCAGAAGAGCCAAGCCAAAAATCTTTTTTCTTTCTTTTTTCTTTTTTTTTTTTCAGCCAGTGTCTAGAACACAGCTTTCCAAAGGAGTAGGCTAAAGGCTAAGAACCATGCACAATTTCAGAGAAACAACACTTGTTCAAAAAGGAATGGGTCAAGACTGGACAGCTTCAAGAGAAGTAACCCCTGTTCTGAATGGAAAAGGCTATAGGCAAACCAGTTTCAGGGAAACAGTGTGATCTTGAAATCAGATTAAACAGCCAAATGAGTACTTACAGACAGAATAAGGCCTTAACCAGAAAGGTAAAATCTTAAATGGATCTCCAGTAAAGTTTGGAGAGGTTTAAATGTAAGGAATGCAAGAGTTTGGATCCAGGAGGAGGATGTACCTCAAACAGCAAGCTCACTGAGAAAAAAGCAGTGAGTGACAATGGTCTCAGTTGTGAATACTGGACTTTTTTGCTCATCAGCCCCAAAGTTGTGAGAGGTCCCTGTGCAGGCCTCCAAAACATTGAGTCGAAACAATGTATAACCAGATATTTCTCCAGCAATGATGAATTTATTTGGAATCAGTAAAGAATAGCACAGGTCTTCCCTGGGTGGCTTAGTAGTAAAAGAATCTGCCTGCTATCAAAGAACTCGTGGGTGTCATCCCTGGGTCAGGAACATGCCCTGGAGAAAGAAATGAGTTGGACATGACTTACAGAATAAACAACAACAACAAAAGAGAATTGCAGTTCAGGGTCTGCAACCATGGTGCGTGAGTGTGTGCAAGTTGCCCCAGTCATGCCTGATTCTTTGTGACTCCATGGAGTGTAGCCCACCAGGATCCTCTGTCCATGGAATTTCACAGTCAAGATTACTGGAGTGGGTTGCCATGCTCTCCTCCAGGGATCTTCCCAACCCAGGGATAGAACCCACATCTCCTGCACTGCAGGCAGATTCTTTACCACTAACATCTTCTGGTGAGCCACATACAAGTCACCACATGGAAAGGGAAAGAGAACACTTTCATAGAGGGGAAAAGGAAGCTCAGAGGGATTTAATAAACAAGGTTCTTCCATGGTTTTCATTGATGAGTCTTTGCCAGGAAAGAAGAGGTGTCTTTTTTCTTCTTATTGGGCTTTGCTATTGTCACAGAGTAGGAGAGCATCTTCTTCTGGTCTCCTAACTCCACTGAACTCAGGCTTCTATTTATTAATTTTTTCAAGATCATGGTTTGAAAGAAAACAACAAAGATCTATAAAGTGATGATATTTAAATTAAAAAAAAAATCACAAAATGAGTAGAACAGAGCCTGTCCAATACAAGTGGGATCAGTTGAAAGATTGAGTAGCCAAATGATTGACCCTTGAGAGAGTAAAGGGAACTCCTCCTACCTGACTGCCTCAGAGCTGGAACATGGGTTTATTAATGCCTTCAGACTCAAACTGAAATATAGGCTCAGCCTGAGCCTACACTATTGACTCTCCTGGGCCTATAGCTTTCTGGCTGGTACTCTTGGGACTATAAGTGGTTCTGTTTCTTTAAAAATCTTGACTAACACAGAGTTTTATACCAAGAATGATTAAAGAGAAGCAGATTTGTAAGGAAAAGTTTTCTAATTTGATTCAGGGGTTTCTGGAATTGGCTCTCAACTCTTATTATATTTAAAGATATAAATGACTTTATTTCCAGTGGTAAAAGAGATCATCGGTAGTCTACAAAATGATGGAGCAATGGAAGTATACAAATGTCAACATTGGATAATCCTATTCAAGTTTTTGTGAAGCAAGGGGCTGGATAACTGTGCATTTGGTACTTTGGGATATTTTTTTTTTTTTTTTTCAAACCAGTTGTCAATGAGACTAACTGGTTGCTCTGAATATCACTGGACAAAGTAAGAAAAGAAATGAATGAAGTCAGGGATTTTAATTCCAAGGTCAAGAGCTACATGAAGATCTGAAAACTTATGTGTATGCCCTGGAAAGAGACTCTTACCTTTGATTGACACAGGACTGAGAATATTGAAAACCTAGCCCAGAATTCCTTCCTTCCAATGGATGAATTTCAATGTAAATTAAATTCCCAGCCTCATAGTGTCTACTGTGAATGTGATGGCATTAATTTGTAAAGAATGGGATCTTATAAGCTGGAGAGGGGATTTGTGGGAAGATTCCAATAAATATGGCGATATCAAGCCCCTAAATTCTGATGAGTCTTATTTGCCATGGAAGAGGCCTGCCCATTCCCGGCAGAAGGAGACTCCATACATCTTGAGTAGAGTGCCTCTCTACCATGTCTGAAAATATGAACTCTGCAATCCCTGAGGAAATTGTAATGACCTCCCCAGAAGCAGTTGTTAGGCAAGACAATGCAGATTGTCCTCAGGATTCAGTTCCCTTCCCCCAGCTTTCTTTGCTTCTAGACCTATAATTATACTCAAGACTCAGCAGGCCTTTGAAAGTGCAGAACAAAGTGTATCCCATGAGGAAGTACACTAGCACTTCAAAAAAACTTCTCAAGTTTTCTAATTTACACCAACAGAAGTTTGACAAACACATCTGAGAATGGACAAGTGTGGGATAATGGAAAAATATAGTTGGACCAGGCTGAATTTTTTTATATGGGCTCTCTAAGCATCAGTCAGTTCAGTCATTCAGTAATGTCTGACTCTTTGCGACCCCATGGACTGCAGCCCAGAGCTTGCTCAAACTCATGTCCATCGAGTCAGTGATGCCATCCAACCATCTCATCCTCTGTTGTCCCCTTCTCCTCCTGCCTTCAATCTCTCCCAGCATCAGGGTCTTTTGCAATGAGTCAGTTCTTCACATCAGGTGGCCAAAATATTGGAGCTTCAGCTCCAGCTTCAGCATCAGTCCTTCCAACGAATATTCAGGACTGATTTCCTTTAGGATTGACTAGTTTGATCTCCTTGGAGTCCAAGGGACTCTCAAGAGTCTTCTCCAATAACACAGTTCAAAATTGTCAATTCTTCAGCACTCAGCTTTATTTATGGCATATTCTGCATTTAACACTGCAATTTGGAGACTTACAAATAACTAACAGGTTGCTTGCCTAAAACATAGATCACTGACAAGTGGTCTGTAATGAGTGAGTTGGAAATGGTTCAGAGACAGTGATCACCTCATGGACATTCTTCTGATTGGTTGGTGTTGAGGAGAGTGGCAGTCAGCATTATCAACCTTCTGGTTTCAACCAGTCTGGGGTCCACTTGCTTGAGGTCAGCATATCCTTAATCTTTTCCACCTAGTCGGGCTTCCCAGCTGGTGCTAGTGGTAAAAAAATCACCCACCTGCCAGTGGGCTGCACTCCATGGGGTCTCAAAGAGTCAGACATTACTGAATGACTGAACTGATTGATGCTTAGAGAGCGCATATAAAAAAATTCAGCCTGGTCCAACTATATTTTTCCATTATCCCACGCTTGTCCATTCTCAGATGTGTTTGTCAAACTTCTGTTGGTGTAAATTAGAAAACTTGAGAAGTTTTTTTGAAGTGCTAGTGTACTTCCTCATGGGATACACTTTGTTCTGCACTTTCAAAGGCCTGCTGAGTCTTGAGTATAATTATAGGTCTAGAAGCAAAGAAAGCTGGGGGAAGGGAACTGAATCCTGAGGACAATCTGCATTGTCTTGCCTAACAACTGCTTCTGGGGAGGTCATTACAATTTCCTCAGGGATTGCAGAGTTCATATTTTCAGACACGGTAGAGAGGCACTCTACTCAAGATGTATGGAGTCTCCTTCTGCCAGGAATGGGCAGGCCTCTTCCATGGCAAATAAGACTCATCAGAATTTAGAGGCTTGATATCGCCATATTTATTGGAATCTTCCCACAAATCCCCTTAAGTTTGGAAGATCCCTGGATAGAAAATGCCAATCCACTCCCATATTCTTGCCTGGAAATCCCACGGACAGAAGAGCCTGGTGGGCTACAGTCCCTAGGGATGCAGAGTCAGACATGACTGAGCAACTGAGCACAGTGAGGGTTTCAGTATCCTCAAAACAGCTCAAAGATATCATTATGTATATGCTTTGAGGGGAACCAGGACCTAGACCTAAGGCCACACTATTGCTTCTTGACTGTTCTTTCCTTGTCTTTGCATCTCCTCCCTTCCCTAATTAGCAGCCATTTCTCAGGAAAAGTCTTGATTAAGTTTCCTGTAATCAAGAAATGGCGAACACATGAAGGCTTTTGTGCCCTGGAGCCTCACAAGAACCTGCTCAGATTCAGGACCTCCCTTGATTTAATATAGGAGAAGGGATTCAAGGGCTTAGCAAGATTGGGATTTTAGAATAGATCTGTCTTTTAGAAACTACTCACCCACACTGGAAAGGTCCAGAGACACAACTTTCATCACAAGAATGAGAAATACATTTGTAAGCCCTGTGACACTCTTTGCTATAGAATAGACCTTATAGTGACTGGGCACAGTGGTCACTGAATTGGAAAAGCTAAATACGAAGTGATGATCAAGCCTAAATGATCCTAGAGTGGTAGGGACCAAATGTCAGCATCAACCACCAAATGCAAGGTGAGTGTGATTCCTATCAATGGACCACAGGATGAAAGCAATAATCAGATTCGTCTGACTCATAGAGACCTATAAAACTGGCTAGTTGATTCTGGAGTTCCTAGAAGCAAAACACAAAATCTATTAAAATATTACTTGATCTGTAAAAGCAGAAAAGCTCTAGAACAAGCGAACAAAAAGTCTGAGAACTAAGTTGCTTCAGTCATATTTGACTTTTTGTGACCTTATGGACTATAGCCTGCCAACCTCCTCTGTCCGTGGAATTCTCCAAGCAAGAATACTGGAGTGGGTTGCCATGACTTTCTCCAGGAAATATTTCTGACCCAGGGATCAAATTCATATTTCTTATATCTCCTTCACTGGCAGGTGAGTTCTTTACCACTAGTGCCACCTCTAAACTGAATTAAAAACAGATTTCTGAGCCAGTTTACAGATCCAGAATATTTGAATGAAGAGAACGTTGAGTACCCTTGAGGAGTGTCCCTGGTACCTTACTAAAAATGTATCATTCATCTTTATCCAGGCCTTACTCAGGGCCTATGAGCTTTACCAGGGTAATTGTGCTCTGGGGAGAAGTAAATCATGACACTGGAGGAAAGTGGCTCTGAACTAATACTAATACCAGGAAACCGAAAACCTCACTTGTTGTCTTTCAGTCAGAGAAGGGATTTACGGAAGTCTGATGGCCAATGGAGTTTTAGTTTAAGTCTGTCTTATAGCGGGCCAAGTGTATCTCTCAACCTATTTTGTGGTTATTTCCTCAGATCTGAAATGCATAATTGGATTAGATATACTCATAAAATGGCTTTGTTTCCTGACCTATGAACTGAGGGCTCTTATGGTTGAAAAGGCCAAGTGGAAGCTGCTGTAACTGTCTCTATGTACGAAATTAAAAAATTAAAGCCAAAAGCAATTCTGAAGGGATTGCAAACAGTGCCACCATCAAGAGCTTAAAGTATGCAAGGATGGTGATTCCTACCATATCCCCACTAGATTTGCTTATGCAGCCTCTGTAAAAGACAGAGATGGATCTTAGAAAATAACCATGGATCATCATAACCTTAACCAGGTTGTGACTCCAAATGCAGCTGCTGTACCAGATGGTGCTAGTAGTAAAGAATCCACCTGCCAATGCAGGAGACATAAGAGATTCAGGTTGGATCCCTGGATTGGGAAGAGCCTCTAGAGAAGGAAATGGCACCCCACTCCACTACTCTTGCTAGAGGAACCCCACGGACAGAGGAGACTGGTGTGCTACAGTCCACGGGTTGTAAAGAGTAGGACAGGACTAAGCATCTAAGCAAAAATTGTACCAGAAATGGTTTCACTGCTTGAGGAAATTAATGCATCCCCTGTTCCTGAACTGCAGCTATGGACCTGGAAATTTTTTTCTCCATACATGTCAGTAGGATCATCAGAAAGAGTTTGTTTATAGCTGGTAAGGCCAGAAATACACTTTCCCTGTCCTAACTCAAGAGTCTATAAGCTCTTCAACTCCATGCCATAATTTAGTTTCCAGAGATCATGATATTTCCCCTCCACAAGGTATCATACTGGCTTATTACATTGATGACATTACACTGACTAGACCTGGTGAAAACGAAGAACGAAGTAGCAACTACTCCAGGCTTATCGGTAAGAGTGAGACAGTCATTTCCTAGGCAGGTTGATAAGAAGTCCGGAGTCTCGGAGGAGGAGGAGGAGGAGGAGGAGGAGGAGGAGGAGGAGGTGGAGGAGAAAGGGGTATGGGGCTCTCAAAGAGGAGATAGGGGTCTGGAATTCTCAAGGAGGAAAGGACAAACATCTTTTCTCTCTCTCTCTCTACATTCCTTAGTTTTAGTCACATAAAATATTTTTTTCTTTAAGCCAGAAGTGATGATTACACAACAAACAACTCAGTTTAAACTCTGTACTAAGTATTATATAACAGCAATGTATCCTGCCTGAGGACAGTTTCTCCTCCCTGACAACCTTCTGGCTAATCCTGTTATCTTAAAATGTAAATTATGAGTGGGTCTAGTAAGATCTTTACAACCTTGAGACATTCTTTTGATTTATTATAATAACTAATTAAAAAGTATGTAACTCCCTTGCTAACACTAGTAAGGGGGGCACTCTCCATCCCCCTTCTGATGTCTATGTCAGAAGCTTTCTGTTTCCCTTTTCATACTTTAACAAAACTCTGTTACACAAAAGCTCTTGAGTGATCAAGCCTGGTCCCTTGTCCCGAAGCTAAATCTTCTTTGAGATCACTAATCCAACACTGTTCACCGTGAGCTATCAAGAGACTTGCCTAACAGAGTATGGGGGAAAATATGACAAAAAGTCAGGATAAGTTGTTGTATCTGGCCCCTCCTATAACCAGAAAAGAGGAACAACACCTAGAGGATCTCTGGAATTGGAGGCAGCATATTCCTCAATTGGGTGTGTTACTCTGGTCTATTCACTGAGTAATCCCCAAAGCTGCTAGTTTTGAGTGAGGCCCAGAACAAGGGAAGAGTTCTCAACAGACTTAGGCTACCATGCAAGCTGTGTGGCTGCTTGGTCCATATGATCTAGCAGACTCAATTGTATTTGAATCGGCAGTGGCAGAGAGGGATGCTGTTTGGAGAGTTTTGCAGGTCTATAGGGATATATCCTGGAGAAAGACGTGGCAATGCACCCCAGTATTCTTGCCTGGAGGATTTCATGGACAGAGGAGCCTGCTGGGCTGCAGTCCATGGGGTCACAAAGAGTCAGATACAACTGAGCAACTAACACAGACATACACATAGGAATATAGGTGGATCTCATTGCAGGTCCTCAAGATTTGGAGCAAAGCCCTGCTATCCTCTGTGAATTATTATCGTTTTGAGAAAGAGCTGTTGGCCTGCCATGAGCTATTGGACAAGAGTACAGACTAGACATTAAACCATGGGCTGCCAAGTTGCCTGATAGCTGCCTATCATGAAATGGGTATAATATTACCCACCAAGCTACAAAGATAGACATGAACAGCAACATTCCATCTTTGAATGGAAATACACATGATAAGACTTGAGCTAGCTTTGAAGCACAAGTCACATGAAAAAGAGGCCCAAATGTTCATGGTTCCCTCTTCCACTACAATTTTCTCTCTCCCTGCCCATACTTTGACCACTGGAAAAATTTCCTAAATTGGTTGAAAATCTTTGGGGCCTGATTTATAGATGTTTCTGCATGATAGACAGGCACCACCTTCAAGGAGACAACTTCAGCATTACAATCCTTTTCTGAGACAATCATGACAGATAGTGGTGAAGGGAAATCCTCCCAATGGACAGAACTTTGAATGGTTCACCCCAATTGTCCACTCTTTGTGAAAGAGGAAATGGCCAATCACGAGGTTATATACTGATTCATGAGTTGTGGCCAATGTTTGGCTGGATGGTCAAGGATTTGGAAGGAACACGATTGGATAATTGGTGACAAGGAAATGTAGAGAAGGAGTATGTTGGTAGACATCTCTGAATGCAAAGACAATATGTCCCATTTGAATGGTCATCAAAGACAGCATTTCAATAATCAAGTGGATAGAATGACCCATTCTGTGGATATCAGTCAACACTTTTCTTCAGCCATCCCTATCATTGGCCAATGGACTCAGGAACAAAATGGCCATGATATCAGGGATGGAGGTTATGCATGCATTTAGCATCATGGACTTCTATTCACTAAAGCCAACATGGACTCAGTCACCATTGAGTGTCCAGTCTGCCAGCAGAAGAAGCCAACACTGAGTCCTCGTTATTGGTACCATTCCTTGGGGTGGTCACCTAGCTACCTTATGGCAGGTTGATCACATTTGTCAGCTTCTATCTAGGAACAGTTTGGAGAAGGCAATGGCACCCCACTCCAGTACTCTTGCCTGGAAAATCCAATGGATGGAGGAGCCTGGTAAGCTGCAGTCCATGGGGTGGCTAAGAGTCGGGACAGGCAGTGTCTGATTCTAATTGAAGCAGATGCTTACTCTGGATACAAATTTGCTTTCCTTGCAGGCAATGCCTCTGCCAAAACTCTCATCTGTGGGCTTTCAAAATGCCTTATCCACTATCCTGATATTTTACACAGTGTTGCTTCTGAGTAAGGAATTCACTTCACAGCAGAAAAAGTATATCAATGGGATCATAATCTTGAAATTCACTGTTTACCATGATAGAATGGTAGAATGGCTTTTTTAAAACTTGGTTACAATACCAGCTAGGTGGAAATACTTTGCAAAACTGAGGTGAGGTTCTCCAGAGTCTACACATGCTCTGAATCACCATCCAGTACATGGTACTGCTTTTTCCCCATACGGAATTAATAGGTCCAGAAATCAAGAAATAAGAGTGGCACCATTTACTTTTACCCCTACAGACATACGTTCACAAAATTTTTGCTCCCTGTTACCATGACCTTATGCTCTGCTTTCTTAGAGGTTTTAGTTCTAAAAGAAGGAATACTTTCACTAGGAGATACATCATGTTTCCATTAAACTGAAAGTTAAGATTTACTCGCCCAGTTTGGGTTCCTCAGGCCTCAAGTCAACAGGAAAAAAAAAGGAAATAATGTATTGTCTGGGGTGATTGGTCCTGACCATTAAGGGGAAACTGGACAACGACTCTATACTACAAGTAAGGAAGAATACATCTAGAATATAGATTTCTTAGAGCATCAAATAGTAGTACCATGTTTTGTGAGTATGGCCAGTGGAAAACTATAGTCCTGTCCAAGCAGGACTACTAATGGCTCTGACTCACCAGGAATCAGAAATAATGGTGTGGGTCACCCTACCAGGTAAAAAACCACCACTAGCTGAGGTGCTTGCTAAAAGCAGAGGGAATCCAGCATGGGTAATAGAAGCAGACAGAATAAATACCAGCTTTGCACACACAACCAGTTACAGAAATAAGGACGTCTTCATTATGTTATGACTGTGTTGGATGATGTGTGTGTGCGTAGAAAATTACTTTGTTTTCATACCTCTCTTATTCTCTCACTATGTGATATGAGAGGTGCTGATTTTATATTATAGTATAAAAATTAAGTATTGTCAAATCTACATCATAATATTTAAGTTATGGGATATCAAGAAAAGTAAACATCACTCAAGAAATTTACCTTTTCCTCTGGGGAAAGAGTTAATGTGTTTTTAAATTATATGCAGCATAGCTAATAACACATTAGGTAGAATTATGACCTAGTCATTATCTTTCTTCGGAGATTAAGTTTGGTTTAAGGAGATGTTTATGTGTGCTGTATTGACAAGGGGTGGACTTATGATAGCTGAATTGGGTCACCTTGACTGGGTCTCTAGGTTGCCCAGACATTATTCTAGGTCAAACATTATTCTAGGTGTGTCTGTGAAGTTGTTTTAGGTGAGATTAACATTTGAATTAGTGAATGGAGTAAAGTGATTGTCATCCTTAATATGGGTCAACATTATCCAATCTTAGAAGACCTGAATAGAACAAAAAGATTGATCTTCCAGACAGTAAAGGAATTTATCCATGCCTTGCTGTCCTCAAGCTAGGACATTGCTTTTTTCCTACCTTTTGACTCAAGCTGAAATATCAGTTCTTCCTAGATCTTGAGTTTACCACCTTTGGACTTTAAATATACTACCCACCCTCCTGGTTTTCACCTTGCATACAGCAGACCTTGAAACTTGCAGGCCTCCATAATCACATGAGCAAATGTCTTATATTCTCCTTCTCTCACTCTCTCTCTTCTATTTGCTCTGTTTTCCGGAGAACCTGACTAACACAGAGGAGGCTAATAGTTTTTGTTTTCCTTGAAATCATTCCAGTTTGTTCATCAAAGTTTGTAGACTTTTTTTCTCTCCTTCTAGTGAGAACTGCATAAGAAATTATATCAATTAAGCTCTATAGGCTAAAATATTGATAGGGATTTCATGGCTATCCCTTAACTATAAGTTAATGGGTTTAGCTGAATCATATGAATATTCCAAAATATAATCATTTATAAAACTAGAAATCTCAGATCTTCTTTGTAAAGAGTCCTAGTTACTTTTCCAAATGTGGTGAATCATTCTAACTATAAATGTGGACTTGGCAAATGATTACCAGAATTAATGTCTCCACTTCTCTTTGGCCTCAGAAATCTTTAAATTTTACTAGAATTGACTGAATGGGAACTGAGGCTGTACTGAAACTTGTAAGGGCAAATGTGACATCAAGGAACTTCATAGCAAGGAGCCTAGGGCTCCCAGGTGGCTCAGAGGGGAAAGAACTTGCCTGCAACATAGGAGATACAGGAGACACGGGTTCGATCCCAGGGTAGGGAAGATCCCCTGGAGGAGGGCATGGCAACCCACTCCAATATTCTTGCCTGGAGAATCCCATGGACAGAGAAGCCTGGTGGGCTACGGTCCTTAGAGTCTTAAAGAGTTGGACACGACTGGGCGACTAAGCAGGAGCATGCCTTGCTTTGCCCAGCTCCTGCTGCCCTCTATCCTTGACTGTGAACAATACACACTAACTTCAGTCTCTTTATCATCCTGGTCCATATTTTAAGTAACTCCCAGAAAAAATTCATTTGGTCTTTGTTAACGATGAAGTGCTCCTGTGATTTGGTATTATACAGCTGCTGTGGGAATGAAGCATTATCTCTGCCATTTGTGAAGTTATCCCATCCTTCACTCTCTTAGCTGTTGCAAATGCCTGATGAAATCCTGAGCTTATTGTCAAATACAAAAAAGTCTCTAAGCTCTCAAATTTCTTTCTATACATTTCCTGGGACATGTGTAGGTTTAAATGACTCAATTTCCTATTCATCATACTTTTAAGCACTAAAAATTTAACCCAGTTGGACTGGAGTTGGAAACAAGAGTGAACCATTTTAAGAGGATGTTTTTCCATCAAAGTATATGACTATACCTCATACTTTAAAAAAGAAAGTAAGAGCTAGAAGTTAATCATTGATTAGAAGAGTTTCAGTAAAAAATAAACTGTCAACAAAATATCTCTAAATATTGGTAATGATAGGATTAAAAAACTTAAAAAAAAAACTGTGCTCTTCTTTCTATTGTGCTTGCTTTCTTCTATGACTAGTTACACCCAGAACTTCAAAAAAGTGAAATTTCATATGTGTATAAATTTGTATGTGTTTGTATGTGTGTGTATGTATATACACACACATAATATATACATTGGATCGAAACTTCAGTTGGCAAGATGATTACTAAAAATTACTAAAAATTCGTGTTTATGTTGTAATTTTATATGTTTACTTACACTTAAGGTGCTATAATGGGCTTCCCAAGTGGCTTAGCCAGTAAAGAATCCGCCTGCAATGCAGAAGACCTGAATTTGATCCCTGTGTTGGGAAGATCCCCTGGAAAAGGGAAAGGCTACCGACTCCAGTATTCTGGCCTGGAGAATTCCATGGCCTGTATAGTCCATGGGGTTGCAAAGTAGGACAGGACTGAGCAACTTTCACTTTCTAACTTCTTTCTTTCTAAGGTGTTATAATAAACCATATCTTTTGACAGAATTTATGATAAGCCCTTGACAAAGTGGATTGTCAAGCATTATTTATCTGTTTTATATATTTCAATTGACCCAACATTTTTAATTAATTTGATAAAATTTACCAATGACCTTGAACTAAGATAAAGATATCATTGTGTTTATTTTCACCAGATATTTCTCAAGCAGCCACAGTGTATTTAGAAGGCAGGAAATGTCATTCTGTTTGAGATATAACATTAAACCTGGCACTATAGAGTGCTGGACTCTCAGCAATGTTATTCGATGGTGGCAATTCAAATTATCACAGCAATGAAAATTGTCATAAAAAACTAGGAGGTGTTCTAAGAGTGACTGACAAGTACTGCCTGTCAGCATGTACTCAAATCATATATTGTTAACTTTATTAATAGAACTTGTAGAAGGCTTTTCAGTATTGACCTCTGCAAGTGACAGTCACTGTTTTATTTTCTCTCTTTTTATTAGACAGCATATGCTCCATTTGGACAAACAGTGGTAGAAATACTTGCAGAACAAAATGACTAAAGGGAAATAATGTAGTGTTTTAAATTAGTGTGACCTTTAAAAATATTTTAAATGCCCAGCTCACTAAGGATTTGTCCTTTGTCATTACCCAAGGTCTTAGTTTGATTTGACAATTAAGCTTATTAACAAAATTAATAGTAGCTATGCAGTCGGGGAAAAGAATTAATTTATGTAGTTTACATTGGGTAGATTAAGACTAACTATAAATTCTTTGTATATCACATGTACACAGATGTTTTATAAAATTAATTGAAATGGCATACATAATTTCCAGGCAATAAACCTTCACATCTTCATAGTAAGCAATATTAATGTATAGCCTCTTGTGCCAGGGATAGGAAGCCAAAAAGAAATAAGAAGCAATCATTTCTAGAAAGGCAATCAATATATGTCCACATTTACTCAATTGGTATCTAAAACAGGATAGGTTCAGGATCTATTAGTGGCTGGAGTTATTGCATCCCACTCTTCTTTTTTTCTTAAGTATAAAGTATTCACAAAGTAATCCATCTGCCTTTCATGGTAGCCTCCCCTGCCCCCCGCCACCATTCCCCCCTCCAACGCCACTCCTTGACACACACAATAAGCCTAAATGTGCTAGAATGGACACAGTTAAGGAAATCCAGTCAGTTCTGAAGGGCATATTAGGGATGACAGAACTCTGGTTTTGATTTCTCTCAGACTCTAGTTCTCTTTAAAAAGAATCACACATGTTGTTTGTAATACTGCAGGGAACAAAAAAAAAAAAAAAAGAAATGTAATGAACACATCAACCGAGCAGCATTTGTTTTTGGAATCAGACAGAAAAGCTGTGCCACTAATGAACATTACAAAAGTGTTTGACTGACTGGTATTTGCCATAAGCATGTTGTGGCATTAGCAGAAAGGTAACAGGAAAGAAGCTGCTCGAAGATGGCGCTCACTATCCTATCATAGATTACAAATGATTGTTCTTTGGGAGCAGACAGCAATCAGTCAGTGGAAATTATGTGACCTATTATGAATATTCTCAATCATACTTTTAAGCTTAAGGCCTAAGATAATGAAAACGTTCTAGGATTAACAAGCCTGGCGAAGGTGAACTTTACGGAATGAAAGGTGGAAGAAAAGCAGATATTATCTCCCTGAAGAAACGATGACATCCTCACGAAAGATTAAAGAGGTTAAATTTTAAACATTACAGTGCTATTACTATTTTGCTTTAGTTTCCCATAAAAGAGAGACAGGATAAGTTACACAGATAGATAAATGATAGATAAATAGATGTTTACCAAATACATACACACATATATTTGAGTTTCTTTAAGTTTGATAGTGTTCCTAAAATTTAGATATTGTGCGTATAAATACATCGAACACACATGAGTACAAACAAGAGCCTTACAAATGAAAATATTTAATCCTAATTGTTACCAATGAGACCTAAGCCATCTCATACTTGAAAGGTAATTAGCCTACTCCTGAGTACACTGTATCTTTTTCACTTCTGAGAGAGTTCACTTAGCACTGACAGTCCTCAAAAATTTCTGTTTTAGCTTGTTCTTCTAATCTCTTTATAACACACTAGAGTTAAGAGATTTTAATGTCCTTAAAATACCTTCAGTTCAGTTCAGTCGCTCAGTCGTGTCAGACTCTCTGTGACCACATGAACCACAGCACACTAGGCCTCCCTGTCCATCACCAACTCCCAGAGCCCACACAAACCCATGTCCATCGAGTCGGTGATGCCATCCAACATCTCATCCTCTGTCGTCCCCTTCTCCTCCTGTCCTCAGTCTTTCACAGCATCAATATCTTTTCAAATGAGTCAACTCTTCGCGTGAGGTGGCCAAAGTATGGAGTTTCAGCTTCAATATCAGTCCTTCCAATGAACACCCAGGACTGATCTCCTTTAGGATGGATTAGTTGGATCTCTTTGCAGTCAAGGGACTCTCTCAGGAGTCTTTTTAACACCACAGTTCAAAGCATCAATTCTTCGTGCTCAGCTTTCTTCACAGTCCAACTCTCACATCCATACATGAACCACTGGAAAAACCATAGCCTTGACTAGATGGACCTTTGTTGGCAAAGTAATGTCTCTGCTTTTGAATATGCTATCTAGGTTGGTCATAACTTTCCTTCCAAGGAGTAAGCGTCTTTTTTAATTTCATGGCTGCAGTCACCATCTGCAGTGATTTTGGAGCCCAGAAAAATAAAGTCGGCCACTGTTTCCACTGTTTCCCCATCTATTTCCAATGAGAGTGATGGACCGGATGCCATGATCTTAGTTTTCTGAATGTGAACTTTAAGCCACTTTTTCACTCTCCTCTTTCACTTTCATCAAAAGCTCTTTAGTTCTTCTTCACTTTCTGCCATAAGGTTGGTCCTCATCTGCATATCTGAGTTATTGATATTTCTCCCAGCAATCTTGATTCCAGCTTGTGCTTCCTCCAGCCCAACATTTCTCATGCATGTGTACTCTGCATAGAAGTTAAAATAAGCAGGGTGACAATATACAGCCTTGACGTACCCTTTTCCTATTTGGAACCAGTCTATTGTTCCATGTCCAGATCTAACTGTTGCACCTGACCTGCATATAGGTTTCTCAAGAGGCAGGTCAGGTGGTCTGGTATGCCCATCTCTTTCATATGTTCCACAGTTTATTGTGATCCACACAGTCCAAGGCTTTGGCATATTCAATAAAGCAGAAATAGATGT